>NW_022436949.1:2781028-3050635 GCF_009761245.1 Sapajus apella | reverse complement strand
CTCCCACCAACAGTGCAAAAGTGTTCCTATTTCTCCACATCCTCTCCAGCATCTGTTGTCTCCAGATTTTTTAATGATCGCCATTCTAACTGGTGTGAGATGGTATCTCAATGTTGTTTTGATTTGCATTTCTCTGATGACCAGTGATGATGAACATTTTTTCATGTTTTTTGGCCTCATGTATGTCTTCTTTTGTAAAGTGTCTGTTCATATCCTTTGCCCACTTTTGAATGGGCTTGTTAGTTTTTTTCTTGTAAATCTGTTTTAGTTCTTTGTAAATTCTGTATATCAGCCCTTTGTCAGATGGATAAACTGCAAAAATCTTTTCCCATTCTGTTGGTTGCCAGTTCACTCTAATGACTTTCTTTTGCTGTGCAGAAGCTGTGGAGTTTGATTAGGTCCCATTTGTCTATTTTGGCTTTTGTTGTCAATGCTTTTGGTGTTTTGGTCATGAAGTCCTTGCCTACACCTATGTTCTGAATGGTTTTGCCTAGATTTTCTTCCAGGATTTTTATGGTGTTAGGTCTTATGTTTAAGTCTTTAATCCACCTGGAGTTAATTTTAGTGTAAGGTGTCAGGAAGGGGTCCAGTTTCAGCATTATGCACATGGCTAGCCAGCTTTCCCAACACCATTTATTAAACAGGGAATCCTTTCCCCATTGCTTGTTTTTGTCTGGTTTGTCAAAGATCAGATTGTTGTAGATATGTTGTGTTGCCTCTGAGACCTCTGTCCTGTTCCATTGGTCTATATCTCTGTTTTGGTACCAGTACCCTGCTGTTTTGATTACTGTAGCCTTGTAGTATAGTTTGAAGTCCGGTAGTGTGATGCTTCCCGCTTTGTTCTTTTTGCTTAGTATTGACTTGGCTATGCGGGCTCTCTTTTGGTTCCATATGAAGTTTAAGGTGATTTTTTCCAGTTCTGCGAAGAAGGTCATTGGTAGCTTGATGGGGATAGCATTGAATCTGTAAATTGCTTTGGGCAGTATGGCCATTTTCATGATATTGATTCTTCCTAACCATGAACATGGAATGTTTCTCCATCTGTTTGTGTCCTCTCTTATTTCATTGAGCAGTGGCTTGTAGTTCTCCTTGAAGAAGTCCTTTACATTCCTTGTTAGTTGTATTCCTAGGTATTTTATTCTCTTTGTGGCAATTGTGAATGGAAGTTCATTCACAATGTAAATGCTGTCTTGACCCAGATTTGAAGCCTTAACTAGTGGCCAGTCAATATCCCTTTTGAGGAGCCGATTAAGATCCTCCTCCAATACCTTCCCTTCTCAGGCTCTCACACTTTAGGGTCCCTATACACCCACCCTAATCACCCCTAGGGCCACATACCAGACACTTAGAAATAGCCTTTGTGTGTGGAGGCATGGGATATTATCCAAATTAGATGAATCCACAAAAAACCCCATAGGAACCTAGCTAACCCCACCCTATTTGTAGGCTGCCTTTACAGTTCCAGGTTGCTGTTGCCCTGTCCCTCCATTCAATCTCTTGTGAGATGCTGCCTGGCAGCCTTCTCTCTTTTGGAACTGTAAGTAACACAAATTCTGCTTTTTGTCCAAGTGTCATTGTGTTGTGTCCCACCATCAAACAAATCTTTAAATCTTATAAATTATGGTGGTATGGCATAAGTACTGATGGACCAGAGTACAAAATACATAAATTTCAGTGGAGGCTCTACCATTTATTAGGTAAATGATGTGTTGCAGATAGAACACTAAGATTCTTACTGAGGCTACATTCTGTAAGGGAGAGATTAGGCTGTGCCAATGCCTAGACTATATCTGTTGGGAGGAAATCACCTTGCTCTGATATCCAGAGTGAAGATTCATAAATTGGTTTATGCACAAATGATATTAAAGGGAAATAATACATCAATTTTAGGTTATCAAATAAATGTATACTCTCACTAAATATAGGTATCATTGAAATATCTTTAACCTGAAAAGTGATTTTTTACCTAAGATTTTATGAAGAAAGAATAAAAGAATTATTCAATAAAAAATATTGGAAACAAAATTTAAGACATAATTTATGTACAACATGAATGTACAAATTGTTATTAATTTCTTATTGTTTCCTAGAAAAGTTAGTAAAAAAGGGTCTTAGTTAAGTGTTTCCTAGAGATTCTATTATCCTAATATTATAGGATAATAATATTATCCTATAATATTCTTGAACTTCTCCATAAAGTGCCTTGTTTCTGTTAATGCTCTTTTAGGCTTTTTATATCATTCATGACCCATTTGAAGATGGCTTCTGATTTTCAGCTATTAGTGTTCTTTTAAAAAAGTTTAGTTGCTTCATTGATACAATTTATTTTAACAAAAAATATCAAGTGTTTTGTTTAAATAGCTTGGCTTCGCTCTAATATAATAAGAAAATAGCTTCCAGTAATCCATTACTCTGAGGAAATTAATTCCACATTTCTTTATAGAGACAGATGTTACTGTGTCCTAATTCCTAGTAATTTAAGGAGTTTCTATGCTAAGTCCTACTGATTTTAGGTTTTGCCTAGAAAGTGCTGCTTTATTACTCTCTACTTGCCATCAAAAAGTAATAATTTGCACATTAAATATAAACTGAGAAAATAATAATTCATGTAAATATTGATACTGACAGTTATTCTATAGATATGCATTCTACTGCTTTATACATAAATGCTAGCATCAGCAATTCTATGTTTACTCTTTGACTATTTAACGTAATAACAGATGGTTTATTTTGCTCAAACTTTTAGCATCTCATTTACCCACAAATCTACTTTTGCCTTCGAAGTGTTTCCCCATAAAGGTAAACTGTAGACTGATTTTCATGATCTGGGAGAGCCCAAGGCTTATCGAAAAAAAAAAAAAGAATTTAATAAGGGAGGCCGGGCACGGTGGCTCAAGCCTGTAATCCCAGCACTTTGGGAGGCCGAGGCGGGTGGATCACGAGGTCAAGAGATCGAGACCATCCTGGTCAACATGGTGAAACCCCGTCTCTACTAAAAAATACAAAAAAAAATTAGTTGGGCATGGTGGCGCATGCCTGTAATCCCTGCGACTCAGGAGGCTGAGGCAGGAGAATTGCCTGAACCCGGGAGGCGGAGGTTGCGGTGAGCCGAGATCGCGCCATTGCACTCCAGCCTGGGTAACAAGAGCGAAACTCCGTCTCAAAAAAAAAAAAAAAAAAAGAGAACCACCACATTAAACTATCTTGTCTTCTTGTCCAGATTGACATGTTATCAGTGCAGTGGGAACTAGAAATAAACATCACATTGTATGTTTTGAAAAACATTGAACTGACAATTTTGTTAAAAATGTTCCTAGAACTTTAGTGTCTTGGTAAATAGTATAACCGAACAAATACAGATTTTCTCAGGATGATGTCTCATGAATCTTAGGCCTCATGAATTACCAATATATACATTTCTAAGGAAAATAATCTCTCTCTCTCTCTCTCTCTCTCTCTCTCTCTCACACACACACACACACACACACTCACACACACACAAACATATACACACACAAAAATTATAAAATATGCATAAATAATCAGCAGTAAATAGCAAGACTTGAAAAATACTTCAGATAAAGGGATTGCCAGACACATAATTCGAATGACTTAGAAATAATAGGAGCTTGAAAGCATAAGTATCAGTTTTCAAAATAACTAAAATAGGTTTTATAAATAATATGAAATAATTGGGATCTAAAATTTAATGTATCAGTTTAACTACAAATTGACATATCGGGAGATAATAGTAAACCATCAGATAAGTCTATAGAAATTATGCAGGATGTATCAGAGATTTTTTTTTTTAAATAAAGGAAAATGTGAACAAGTTCTTAAGATACCTGTAGGATAAAATGAGAAATGGAGGTTGTAGGAGGACAAAAACATTAATAATTCAGAGATATCATCAAGAGATGCATTCGCCAAGAGTTTTCTGGAAGTAATAAAGTATAACAGTTTACATAGTCACATAACCAGTAAATCCAACTAATATTAATACACAGAACTTCAGACCTAGAGATATGAAAGTAATGGCGTATAAACACTTGATAATCATATAAAGAGCAGAAATCAATGCCAGTTTAACTGCAAAAATGCCAAAATAATACATCTAATTTTAAGAGCAACAATCAAAGCCAGTGGAATGATTTTGAAAACTTGTGGAAAGGTAAAAGTATGCTGTTTATCTAGAATGTTATACTTAATTATATTAAGAATTACAAGGAGTAGGTAACATGTTGTCAGAGCCTCCTCAGGGCTGTGTCATGAAAAAAAAGCCAAACAACAACAACAACAAAAAGCAAAAAATCAAGACAACATCAACAACAACAAAACAAAGGAGCAAAGATGATATAAAAGAGTAAGGATAATATTTTAAATAAATAAATAGTGCTGAAACAACTGAGTATCCAAATGGAAAAATTTAAACACGGCATTTACATCCTTAACAAAACAAAACAAAACAAAACACCTCAAAATGTATTATAGAACTAAATGTAAAACACAAAACCAAAATTTCTAGAAGATAACATAAAAAAAATCTAGGTGACTTTGTGTTTAGTGATGAAATTTTATATGTCATACCAATAGAATGTTCCAAAAAGGAACAAATGATAAGCTGGATTTTATTAAAATTAAAAAAAAATTGTGCAGACGTCACTAAAAAGAGAATGTAAAGACAGGACCATCTGAGAGAAAATACATATAAAATATATATATGATAAAGGACTTGTATCCAAAATACACAAAAATATTAATACTTAAAAGTCAACAATGATAAACAACCCAGTTAAAAATGTGCAAAAGATTTGGACAGGAACTCATCAAATAAGATATGTAGATGTCAGATAAGCATATAAAATATGTGCAACTCATATGTCATTAGAAAATTGCAAATTGGAAACCTAGTTATACCACAGTACAGCTATTAATTGGCTAAAGCCCCAAATGCTGAAAATGCAAAGAACACGTCAGAATGTAAAACACTGGGAACTTTCATTCACTGCCTGTAAGAATACAAAATGGTACAGTCACATTAGAAGATATTTTGGCAGCATTGTACAAAACTATTAATACTCTTACCATAAAATTTAGCAATAGAACTCCTTGGTTTTTACTTAAATAAACACTTATATCACACAGATACCTACATACAGGTACTTACTGCAGTTTTATTAATAATTGCCGAAACTTGGGAGCAGCCCAGATGTCCTTCAATATGCAAATGGGTAAACACATTGTGATACTATTCAGTGATCTGAAATGAACTATCAAACCATAAAAAGAGACGAGAAACATTAAAGGCACATCACTTAGTTTTAAACGCCAGTCTGAAAATGGCTACATACTTCACAGTTTTAATATTACATTCTAGAGAAGACAAAACTGGAAAGGCAATAAAAAGATGGGTAGTCACTGGGTTTCAGTATTGAGAACGAATGAAAGGGTGAAACACAAAGAAATTTTAGGACAATGAAATTATTCATGATGATATTGTAAAGGCTAATGGTAGATACATGACATTATATACTTGTCAAAACTCACAGAACAATACAACACAGTAAATCCTTATGTTAGTTATGGACTTTAATTAATGGATAATGTATGAATGCTAGTTTATGAGTTGTAACTACAACTGATGCAAGATGTTAATAGTAAGAGAAGTATATAGGAATTCTCTACATTAGCTATTTAATTTTCTATAAACTTAGTAACTGATTGAAAAATAAATTTCATTAATTAAAAATACTCTAGACAGCCTATACCAAAACATTTGAACTTCACAACAAAAATTAACATAAACTGCATATTTCTTTATAAATATTTATTAGACAAATCACATACATTTAATAATCAAGAAGGCCATTGTTACTAAATTGAATTAAAATTTTATGTACCATGAAAGATGAAAAACTCATTAAAGAATATAAATTTTCAAATAAATTCCTCTTAAAAATGCATTGGGACATTATTTGAAACTTTAAATGAAATAGGCATGATATTTAAATGGTCCTGTAAAATAGGAAGAGAAAGTCTACCCATTCTGATACTATAGTTCTAAAACAAAAGAGAAAAGTAGCAAATCAGTTAGTCTACCTCAATAGTAAAGGAGCAGTACCACATTACTCCGTTAATCAAGAATGCAAAGATAGTTTGATGTAAGAAAATATTTTAATATATGTCGTCTAATGAGACAACAAACCCAGATGTTTCTCACGAGAAAAATCAAAAACACATTTGACAAAATGCATCATTTTTATCATTGCTAAAATAAAGCCTTAAAATTATCATTAGGAATATATTTCATTAAAAATACATACATTGTAAAATAGTGTTGATATTTGACATTTCCAGATGCATGCTCAAGACCTTATATTTATATGATACATAATGTTCTCAAAGTTTCAAAGTAAGGTGATATCAAATCTTGTATGGCAGCTCGTACTCCTTAAATTTTTACCCCTTACCTCATAAAAAAATAAATCTACTAGTACTGTCAACTCTTAAGACTACTGATTCCCATTTTTATCTGTTATATGTATGTATTTATTTTAAGAATTTGAATGATTTTGCTGCATCAGAATAACCTTTAATGATTAATAAGAGCATAAGTATATTATTAAGTATATTTCTTTTAAAAATATTAACTATAATATTTTTAATAGAAATAAAAATGTTTAGAGCAGATAAGATTAATGAATAGTAACATTTTGATACAATATTGTCAGTTTTGTGTTTTTTGCTTACTGATATATTCTTGGTTTCTAGATTAGTTCCTAAAATATAGTATGCATACATTAATTTATGTTGAATGGATAAATTGATTATCAATGTCTGGTAATATTAGCCATTTTAACATTGATTTATTTGTTAAGCCATAATGTATGTATTGTATTTGGCTAAATCACATGAAGTTTTAAATATTTTACCTGTTTTATATCTTGGTAATATTGTGATTAGGTTGGGTAAGTCTTCAGCCTACATAATAAAATAATATGTAGAATCACAAAGCTATGCTAATATGACTAATTGGGTTCCTTCAAATACATTATAATATATTTCAATCAAGTTTTTAAAAAATTTTGCTCTCTTATATGCTGCACATTTATAAAATTATAGTTACAGTTCTACTTTTTTAGACTCCTTCTCTGAATTTTTTAATGAACTGTCTTTAAACGGTATAGGCTTCCTTAACCAACTATAAAAAAGTAGACCAGGAAAGAGAATGGCCAGCATCTCTGGCCAGTCAGGGATGCTTCTGTGAGAACTGGTGGCTCCTCAGAGCCTAGCAACAGATGACTACAAATGTATGGTGTTAACATTTGTCAGCAACCATGTTTTCTTCATCTTGGTCTGAGAAAAGAAGAAATCACTTAACAAAGACAGTAAGGGAACGGTGAAACAGACAAGCCTGGGGAGGCAGAGAGAAAGGATGAGTAGTATCTGATTTCCCATTGCTGTTTCTTGCTGAGGTCAGTGTGAGCTCCTGCCTGTTTTTACGAGATTTCTCCATATCCTTACAATAAATATTCCTTTCTCCTTAGGCTAAAGTTGCTCTTCTTCATTTGAAATCACAATAGTTCTAAGTTTTTGTCTTATCAAATAAGAAACCTACTAAAGTAAAAATAGAGACTGGAGGGTATAATTAATTACACTCCCCTGTATCTACTTTGCTGTATCTGACAGCTATCTAAAATAGTGTTTTAATTATTCTTTGATTTGCATTTTGCTATTAAACCATCAAGAAAAACAATCCTATATAAAAATGATGAAGCCTTAAGTAAATCACTGTAGCTAGTGTTTTTTTTTAAATGGAGATATTTTTCTTAGGGTATATTAAAATTTGATATTAAAATCTTTTTTCTCTCAGAACTAGAATGATATTTGTATGTGTGTGCAAGCAAAAATGACTAATATTGAGGCATCATTAAAGTTGAGTGGCAACAGTTTCCAAAAGTATTATAGATATGAAAATAAAACTTCAAAATTGTGGTCTTAGATTTGCAAATAATAGATTATAAATTCAGCTTTTTAAAATCCAGGCAGCGTTGGCCAGCCAATCAGGGAATTCCCAACTCAAGGAAAAGAGTTTTAGCTTTGTTATTTCAGAATAATTAATAGGGGAAATACATTTGGAGAAAAAGAACTTATATGCCGAAGCAGATGTGGTAAGCAATAAATGAGTACTTTAAGTAAATAATGATAATTACACTGAAAGGCTCATAAGCTAGACGTATTTTTTTTAAATCTGTACAAGAACAAAATAATAACAACTCTAGTTTATGAACATAAAGAAGTAAATATATGGCTTAGTTTTTTTTTCCTTATTTATATAAGCAAATGCAGTATTGTGTATCCTGTAATTTTAGGTTAAGGTATAGAATATAAAATGTTATCCATAATAACACTGTAAATATGTAAAAACTAAGTGTGAGTGAACAATAATATTTATTTAAAAATAAAATGGAATCCTAAAAAAGTTAGATCTTTTTTGCATTTCTGTTGTCATTTTAATGTTTTTTGGCAATAAATTCTTAATTTTAAAAATCAAGAAATAAAAGAAGGGAATTTATATCTGATGAATATTATGTGTTAGCATTTTATAACAACAATCTTACCCATTGATTTCTGTACTTTTGAGGAAAAGATAATTGTTTTTTCCTCGAACCCAGACTAATGAAGAACAAAACCAGGTGACAACTCACATTTTTGTAATTTCAAAGTCTGTGTCCTTTAAACTGTATTTTTTCCCCTTCAGAAAGTATGCCTATCTAAATTTGGATATCGTAATCTGATTTTATGATAAAATCAGAATGAAAGTGGAAAACACTGACACAATATAAAAGAGAAGGATAACAGCATTTTCAATATATTTCTCATGGAGAACAGGGAAAAAATCACTTGTAATGCTATAGTTTTATAATATTTCAGTACCACTATTATAAAAATTGTTAAAGTTTTAATTTAGGGGGTTAATTTTTATTCTTTTTTTTGAAGGCTCTATGGAATTCTTATATAGTTTATTTAAATGCTACATGTTCTGTCATCTAGATTATTATATTCCTGCAAATAACAAAACAAAATGTACTGTTATAAGCCCTTTCAAGTATTGTCTAAACAAAAATCTGTCACAGAAATGGAGTTTACATACTTCTTCAGAATACTCAAATATGCTTTTAAATAATATAATGACAAATATTAGTTTTCTCTTCCATATTCATGGCAAAAAAAAATCACTGATCAATAGTGGTTACTTAGTAATATTAAAAACAAAAATCCAAACAAGTATTTATATGACAGGTTATATAAAGATAGGTTTTTCATTAATTATATAATTTAACTAAATTTTTCTATTTTTCTGATTTTTAATCTTCAAATTTTACTTTTATGCTACCATTAAACATGCTATTTCTAGCAATGTAATTTTTTAAATGAATTTAATGGAACAGATGCTACTTTAAATGATCAAAGGCTATATTTATTTAATATAGTCACCATTCATTGATTTTACTAGGGTCTCTGGTTGTGCTTTATATACATTTTAGTTAGTTTTGTTTTGTTGCTTCAATTCCATTTATTTTTCCTTGTTTCGTAAGAACTACTCCATTTCCATGCTCTAATAATAGCTTCTGCCATCAACTGATGATGAGATGCCTTATCTTCCCAGTAATTTCACCATGTCTATTAGACATACATCATTTTCCTTTTGCTTATCACAGTTAACTTTCACAGGATGTCTTTTCTTTCTCTTTCTTTTCTTGTTATTTGCACAGATTAGCAAACTTAGAGCTTACTATTATTTGAGATTTCTTCAGAGCTGATACTGCCTCAATGATATTAGCTACAGCGCACTGAAAAAATTCTAAGAGGTTGAGGTTGATATGATAAATCTGAGGTTCATGTATACAGAGATGAATGGCACCATTCATTTGTAAACCTTTAGCTTCTTTTGGAGTTTAATATAACATGGATGTCAGATTGTTGGCCTTCCAGTGGACATGCTGAGATTTTTGATTCACTTCTCTTGTTCTTGTCTATTACTAAAATTTTTGACAGCATCCTGCTGAGTAGCAAAATTCAGCGGCAACTTTCAGATATGTGTTGCCAGGAAAGATTCTGAAAGCATGTAGTTTTCATCTGGTACAATTTAAGGCATGACTTTTTTTTTTTTTTTTTTTTTTTCTGTGGCAGGAGCACTTAACAGGAGATCTAACCTCTTAACATTTTTTTAGTGTATATTAAAGTATTGTCAACCTTAGGCACATTGCTGTACAGCAGATATTTAGAACTTACTCATCTTATGTAGTTACAACTTTATACTCCTTGATTAAAAATTCACATTCCCGCCCCACCACCACCACCAGCATTCCACTCTTGGCAACCACCATTCTACTGTCTGCTTCTTTCAGTTTTGCTCTTTTGGGCACTTCTTTTAAATGGAATCATTGGGTATTTGTCTTTCTGTGACTGGCTTATTTCACGTAGTATAATGTCCTCAAAGTTTGTCCATGTTGCTGCACATTTCAGGCTTTCCTTCTTTTTTAAGTCTGATTAATATTCTACTATATGTATCTGCCACATTTTCTTTATTCATTTATCTGTCTCTGGACATTTAGGTTGCTTCTACCTCTTGGCTATTGTGAATAATACTGCAGTAAAGATGCAAGTGCAGACATCTCTTCGAAATCTTGATTTAAATTGTTTTGGATAAATATTCACAAGTGGGATTACTAGTTCTTATAGTTGTTGTATTCTTAAATTCTTAAATGGCTGTATTATTTTGTATTCACACCAATAGTGAAGCAAGATAACATCACTACATCCTCTCCAACATGTTGTCCTTTGATAACAGCTTTCCTCACAGGTATGAGATGGTATCTCCTTGTTGTTTTGATTTGTATTTTACTGATTATTAAAGATTTTTACCGTTTTTACATATAACCACTGGGCATTTGCATATTTCTTTTGAAAAATTGTCTATTCAAGTGTTAAACTCATTTTAATTGCTTTATTAGCTTTTTTGTTTATGCTATTGAGATGTAGGAATTCCTTATATAATATGTATATTAACTTCTTCTCATGTATATGATTTGTAAATATTCTCTTCCATTTCGTAGAATGACTTTTAATCTATTAGTTGATTTTTTTGTTCTGTGGAAGATGTTGAGTTTGATTTGCTCTGTTTCCTTATTTTTGCTTTTGTTACCTGTGCTTTTGGTATCATATTTTTAAAATCATTCCCAAGACTGATGTCATAAACTTTTCTTCTATGTTTTGTAGAAGTTTTAATCTTTCAGATCTTAGGTTTGAGTGTTTATCCGTTTTGAGTTGATTTTGTATACAGTATAAAATAATGATCCAGTTGCATTTTTATGCATGTGGATGTCTGTTTACCAACACCATTTATGGGAAAGTCTATCATTTTTCTATTATGTATTCTTGGCACCTTGTCAAATATTTGTTGTCTCTAGATGTGTGAATATAATTCTAGGATCTCTTTTCTGTTTTATTTGTTTATCAAAATCTCAAAGGCATTTCTTAATAAACAGTGAAGATGTTTGGAAATTCATATGGAATCACAAAAGACTCCAAAAAGATAAAACAATCTTGAGAAAGATGAACAAAGCTGTAGGTATTACACTTCCTAGTTTCAAAATATATGACAAAGTTACAGTTGTCAAAACAATATGACAGTGGTGTGATGACCTTTGTCTTCAGATTATCTATTAACAGCACTACAGGAAAACTACCAATAATATTAAGTATGCATTCTTTTATATTATTCTGGAAAAAAAAAGCCTAGCAGTTTTTCAAAGACTGCCCAAAGTCTTAACACCGAAGCTGTTGAAAAAGCAATATTTCCTCGAGTTAAAAGCATAAAAATGCTAATTACTGCTTCTTTGTTTATTGTTTTCTTTTGTATCGTAGAAAATTATATATAAAAATGTGTCTCCTCCCTGCTTTATTAACCAATAGACTAGGGAGAACATTATTAATGTTTCTTCTACCTGCTTTCATTTCTATGGAAGCAACTTATTGGAAACTTACGGGCAAAGAGAAATGAAGGGTATGTCTCTTTATATTAAAATAATAATAGCCATATGCTAAAGTGAAGATTTATTGATTAAAAAAAAACTAGGAAAAAACAACAACAACAACAATGAACAAACAGATGGGGGAGGGTGCAAGGGATGAAGAGAGTTAAAATTGGTTAAAAAATTTTAAAGTGGAAGGAACAGTTCTGTGGCCTATGTATGCATCATCTTAAAAGTGTTTATAACAACCTTATGAGTTAGGTACTATTGTTGTCTCCATATTACATTTGTAGAAATGGAGGCACAGTGAGATTCAGTGACTTGTTAAACATGCTGTTAAATAAAAAGCAATACTGATATTTGAACATAGGCATTGTGTTCCAGAATATGATCACAGCATAGTCAACAGACATTGCTTGTAACATTCCTATCAAAGCAAAAGTACTGATGCAACCCAGTATAGAGTTTCCTGTAAACAGGGCTGTATTACTTCTCTAATGATGCTGAATAACAGTTGATGTCAAGTTAATATTCCGGAAGGGTATTATGTAATACCGTTTGATAGCCAATAGAAATTAAAGCTATGAACTTGTGGCTTATGAAATTATGGCTATAGTTGATGTAATTAGTGTCTAGGGCTGCCCTAATTAAATACCACAAACTAGATGGCCTAAGCAACAATGTGTTTCTCATACTTCTGGAGGGTGGAAGTCCAAGATTAATGTGTGTAAGCAGTTTTGTTTTTTTCCTGTGACCTTTCTCTTTGGCTCACAAATGACCACCTTCCTGCTGTACTGTTACATGGTCTCTTTGCTGTGATCTTGCATTGCTGCTGTCTCTGTCTATTGGATTAGGGTCTTATCCATATGACCTCATTTAACCTTAGTTACCTCTTTGAAGACTGTATCTCTAAAAACAATCATATTAGGGGATAGGACTTCAACATATGTATTTTTCAGGGACACAAATGAGACCATGAAGTTAGCATATATGTTGTATTTATGTACACATAAATATTATACAAATATATTATTGGTATATGTTAGATGTATATATACATAATATATGTCAAGAAAAATGATAACTACATATTTGTTACTATTTATTCTGCTTTTGATTCTTTTTTATTATATAGAAGATAGTTCCAACTGATAGAATTATTTAGTAATAATTCTGTCTATATAAATTTATTCTGACTAGATAAATTCAAAACTTTTTATAGATTTTTTTCACATAAATATTTTTTTCTTTTAAAGGTTTTGCAGATGGTAAATTTATTACATAATTGGCAATGTCTAAGTAATTTGATATCTTTAAATAAATACAACAAAAGAAAAATTCTTAGTAAATGTTGATATGAAACTAGATTGACAATAAGAATTTCACCTTCAATATATGTTCAATTCAAAATAATGTCAATTAGGATATTCTAACAAAAACATGTTATCAAATAAAAGCCAATCTAGACTTAGGTAGGGGAAGACTTTATTCAAAAGAATCACTTCAATAAGAGAGGGAGATTGTTGCAGCAGGGAGAGTCTTCTGACCATAAGATCTATGAGTCTCAAAGGTCAGCCAAAATAAAATTTCTTTTCTAGGGAGGTATAAAGAAGGCTAGTAAGAACCTGATATGAGGAAATGGGATGAGCTGTTGGTGTAATTGGATTGTTAAGCAGGAAGTATATTTCCTGAGACCAGCCTATTTTCTGAAGTGACTGTGTAGAAGAGATAGTTCTTTATCCTACTGCTGACTCAGACTGAGGGCTAGTCAATATTAAGAATCCTGGAGGAAGGAAAAAAAGCTTTAGATAATTTTTGTCAAGTCAAATTTGCAGGTATTGGGTCCACATTGATCAGTGAGTACAAACAGTTCAACTAATCTCTTACGGGGCAAAGAATAGGAATTTGGATGGTCTGTAACTACCCTTGTCATACATAAACGTGAGTTTTATCTAAGTCTTATAAAAAGGATGGTTCTTTGATGTAATCCATTTTTCTCTGAACACAAAAGTCTAGGGGAATTTCTTTTTTTTTTTTTTTTTTTTTTGAGACGGAGTTTCGCTCTTCTTACCCAGGCTGGAGTGCAGTGGCATGATCTTGGCTCACCGCAACCTCCGTCTCCTGGGTTCAAGCAATTCTCCTGCCTCAGCCTCCCAAGTAGCTGGGACTACAGGCGTGTGCCACCATGCAAGAGTACAGAGTTCAGGTAGCATAGCATTGTCAAGATTAATGTACATTAGTGGCTGTCACCATGAATTATTGTCTTTTAATATTCAGATATATATTGTGGTGTGTGCAACTTTCTGTTAGTATGATAAGACATTTTATAAATATTATGGATAATGATGTATTTATCATCACAGCTAGCTGAAAAAGTACTTATAAAATAGACAAATGTCAATTCTTAGCTCCATTTACCAGCACTACCTTAAGACAAATCAAATTATAGAATCAAAGGTGACTAAAATACTTGATGGATTCATTTCACATGGATCCATGTGTTGACATGGATTTAAAGACACTGTGATGCCTTACCTTCACAAGAAGATATAAAATGAAAAGTCTAGTAAGATGGTGAACATCTGTGTCTGTTACTTATTTTGGACATGTGCATCAGTCATAGGGATTAAATATCACTTCAGCTTCTGGAATAGGTCAATGGAATTGTTGATAGCAGATTTTTTTCTATCAGGTCTCATGCCAGTTCTCTTCCAACAGATGATGTAGCCTCCATTTGATTTTTATTTTTTATAGTGCTAAGAGAGATGAAATCAAGATACTGTCACAGTCTTTCAAAATCAATACTAACAAGGGGTTGCATTGACATTTTCTTATGAAAATTGCTTATCTTTGCTCCCTGTGCGTATTTTTCATGCAAGAGTATAAATACCAGCACAACTGGGGCTGAGCTTTCTGCTGTTGTGCAGGCATCAGGAATACATAATTCCACTTTTTCCAAGAAATACAGGTTTTGCATGTTGATAAATCAAAGTATATATTTCAACTTGAAAAGTATCTACTTGATAAACCTGTAAAAATTATATCTGTTTTAATGTACCTGTGAAGGCATTTTATCTGCAAGTCTTTAATCTCCCTGCAGAAGAAGATAATTTATATATGCTCCCATTACAAGAAGGTAATTGTGGCCTGAAATAATGTGCACTTTTACTATTTCACATTAAAATCCTCTTTGTCTCAGTGCATGTTCGTATTCTCAACAGTAAATAGTAACTTACATTTTACTTGAGCAAATAACTTTTTAAACTAAATATTTGGAAAATTGGTAAATTCTCCAAATTGTTTTGAGTAAGTTATTCTGAATTGCACAAAATATTAACACTTTATTTGATGTATTATGATTATTTTGGTGAAATTTTAAGATATATATTTGTATAGAGAAGTTCAGTATGACATAAAATTTTTCCATAGGAAAATGTAAAATTACTAATGTCTTCTCAATAAAGACCAAGGCAACATCCTGACCTCCTGAACTCAGTCTAATACACACTCTGCCGTACACACATATCCCCAAACTGTAGAAACAAATGAATTCATTTGAGGCATATTTAACCCATTCAAGACTCAGATTCAATAATGTTAAGTCAACTATATGATATTATAAGCAAATAAATATAGATTTTTGAGTAATCACTAATGTGGAGTACAATCACAATTATAAATGTCTAAATTATTTCATTAAAAATGTAAAACTTTGCTTTTTCTCTTTCACTTAGATATTCACTACATTCAGACTCTGCCTTTCCTGCCTCATCCTGTTAAAAATAAGGTGGCAAAAAAAGACAAATAATTATTAAATATAATAGAATACCCATGTCAATAAAAAGTCTCAGTGGCTTTGAGATCTTTATACATTTCACTCTTTCAATCTGCTCTTGCTAACATCAGAATCCAGTTGCCTAGCCAGTGAGAAATTCTGCATGAAATCCTTATAATGTTACATGGAGATTATGAACTGTACTGCATCATAATATGCAGTCTGCATGACACTGTGGACAGTTGGTTGTTTCCCATCACCCAGCAGTTTGTTGCAATTATTTCATTCTTAATGGATGGCTGATGCTGGTACTCTCACATGCCCAGTTGAGTGGTATCTGTGTTTAAAAAAACACACAGAAAAATTTTAAGATAATTTAGTTTAATTTAGAGATCAGAAAACAGCTTAGGTTGATAAAAGTAGTTTTATAATGTGTTTTTAGCTTTTAAAGTTACCACAAAACATATTCTCATAGGTGTTATGATTTTCTCTTTCTTCTCTTTTCTATTTTATT
Organism: Sapajus apella; assembly: GCF_009761245.1. Taxonomy (NCBI): domain Eukaryota; kingdom Metazoa; phylum Chordata; class Mammalia; order Primates; family Cebidae; genus Sapajus; species Sapajus apella. The sequence goes on along the minus strand of NW_022436949.1, from coordinate 3,034,308 downwards.
TTCTTTCTTTCCTTCTCTCTTCTTTCTTGCTTTCTTTTCTTCCTTTCTTTTCTTTCCTTTTCCTTCTCTTTCTCTCTCTCTTTTTTATGTTAATTTAATGTATATTGTTTATAAATCCCAAAGCTGGAGAAAAATAATAAAATCATGGTTCGTAAAGGTAGTGCTTTTTTGGATTATTCAATTTTTTAAATATAGGAATATATTTCTATATAGAAAGTTAGAAATATTTCTAGAAAGAAAAGTTATTTTACTGGAATCAGAAATACTAACATCACTGAATAGGTATAATAATTCTTCTTTCTCTTTTAGTTCTATATCTTTGAATGAATTCTCCAATTTACCTCTCATCTTGTGTATTTTCCTTTTCACACAAGAAATTGCGGTTAGATCCTCCCCAACAGTGTCCATTAAAGTTTAGCCTCCATTTTTCTCTATGTTCACATTACAAACCCCTTAATTACATATTTCCTTACATAGTTGAACAGACTGAGGCAAGGTTAAAAATGTAAGATTTAAACGTATTTGTGTATATTATACATGCACAGACATGGATATTTTCCTGTTTTGTTTTTTTTTTAATAGGGTTTTTTTGGACAGTGTTTTAAATTGGAATAGGATAAAACAAAAAATTGCAGATATATCTAAATTACAAGTTTAGAATAAATATTATTATAAATTCACTTAATAAAAATATGAATTGATTCTTTAAAAAAATATAAAAGATCCTGATTTTAAATCACTAAAAATATATACTCAAAATAATGAATATATAAGAATATACTTAATATTGAGTATATAATAATACACTCAATAAAAATCTATACTCAAATATTATGCTTCCACTTCTTTCCATATGCTAAAACATATTTGTACAGTATTAGAAACTTGAAGCATGAATACATATTAATGCTTTGCTTTGCATATGTTTATCTACAGTCTCACAGATGCATTTACACTAAAACATTTTTTCTATAAATTACAGTATTCACTACACAAAATGCTACTATAATATTATAAATGAAAAAGTAGCTGTAATATATTTGTTTTCTTCTTTTGCTGCACCAAATTAATAAAATGTTCCTAGCAAAGTATGCATAATGGTAAGGATATGAGGAATTCAATAACAATGCAAGAAAAATCAGAGAACTCAGATCATGTCTGTGTGTTACTGTGTGGGGAAATAAATCATGTTAGCTACTGGTTTTCCTTATCCTCTGTTTCTTCACTATAAGAAACTGTTATGTACGTGTATGTGTTTCCCAATTCCGTAAAATGGTTCAAATTTTCTTGCAGCATTCTTTCCATGTGCTCAAATTTCCAGGAAATTAAGAAGTAGTTATCTCCCAAACCACGCCACATTTGAGTGTGCAAGAGAGAAACATGCTCTTCATCAGCATGGCAATTGTCTACATGGGACACATTTGTTTTCTGACACTCTGATTTATGGTAGAATTACATAGTGTTTTATCAAATGCAAATTATTGTTATAAATAAATAAAAACAATCAATTGTTAATAGTAAATATTAACATGGCTGAGAAATACATGGAAGGCCATACATGTTTTGAAAAAGCTGACCCTTAATCTTATTTTTTTAAAAGAAAAATTCTTAAATACCACTGTTTTATCACTATTTTCCAAACAAAATATATTCTTGAAATTAGTATGTCATAAGTACGTAGACTAAAATTTAAAATAATAATATAATTGAGGTAATAAAGTCCCCAAATTTAAAAATAAATCATTTCTCTGATCCACAATGATAATAATCCAGGTAACAGAATTCTGCTGGAAATATTCTAAGCACTCCCTTCACAAAGTCATTACAGACTGGCCTGCTGCTTCATATAATTTCTGTGATAAGTTACTGAAAATTTAATTGGCTTTAGCTCTAAAATATTTCTTCATAAAGTAAGTACAACAGATGAATAAGCCTCTTTGATTCATTTATTTATAGCAACTTAAGGAATCTCATTAACACATTTCCTTCACAGATATTTGTATTAAATAGGAATGTGCAATGAAATATTGTAAGGATCTTTAAGAACCCATATTCGCTACCATAAAATCATGTTCGTGGGTGAAATATTTGATTAAGTGAATTAAATATCCACTTAGTTTGCTGCCAGAAAGAAATAGCAAGTACTATTTTTTCTCTCTTAATGAGATATAATAGACGTTGTTATTGAAATTTATATTTTCTTGAATCATATTTTTTAAAATCTAAAAAAATTCCACTTCTTCCTTATATTGAGACTTTTCTTTTGAGAATTGACTACATGCCCATATTTTAAGTGTTGTAAATTCATTCTCTGTTTTTCTTTACTGTAAGCTTTCTTGCTTATTTTAAGTGGTTCTTTTCTATGAATCATGATTTTTAAGCAATTACCACAATCACTAGTGAGAAATATACCCAAACTTTCCTTGTAATTCTATCAGATCTCATTCAGTCAGTAGGTCCTTTCAAACAGAAGTTTACTACCTTGAATGTAGGCATATCACATACCCTTTGTCAGCATATCCATGACATACTTACATCTTCTCTCTCCAACCTCTTTCTTTTACCTAGGACCCACATTCGTGCTCGTGAAACTACCATGTATCATTTAGCTTCATACCCTCATTCTCTGTGATGTTTTCTCTCTCAATTCTCCTTCCAATTAGATGTGTAGCACATTTTTTCAGTGATAACACTTGCTTTTAAACAAATTTCTCTTATATTTTCTACACTTTTTTCACTACCTTAAAATCTGGTAAGGTAAAATAATAATTACACTTACATCTAACTTAGACATTTAGGATAAATAATAGGATGGGAGAATTTCTTGGAAATATTTGACTGTGTGTGTGTGTTTGTGTGGGTGGGTGGGTGTGTGCATGTGTGTGTGTTTTAAAGGCAGAAGCAATCTTTGTGCTGAGTTTTGTTTTCATTTCTGCTTCTTTTTTTAAAACTTTAATTTTAGATTCAAAGGGTAGATATGTGGATTTATTACAAGAGTATATTGTAAAATGCTGAGGCTTAGACTAAGATAGAACCTACCACCCAGCTAGTGAGCATAATATCCAATAGATGGTTTTCAACACTTGCCCCCTTCCCTTATATTTCTATCAATTCTTTCACCATCTTGTGTCACTTAGAGTTTCTTATTTCTTACTACTGCAGTCCACTTTAACTACTGTGTGTACGTCTCTTCCAGGACCAACTAACTGATTATTATGTTAGCTCTTTTGTTACAGTGTCCAAACCTCTAATGCCCATTGTTTCCATAAAAAGTAGTGCATTTGATTTAACTTTCAAGTCCATTTCCATATATTTGTCTAAGCCTTACTATTTCTAGCTCCAATTCCACTTCTCAAAAATTTTCAAAAGTTGCTTATATTATAAATCAAGTTAGATAATACAATTTTGATAAAACAGTTTATGTAATACATTCTGGATTACTGAGTATATGTGTATATGTGTATGTATTTATTCCTTTTTTTCATGGAGATAATTCAGTAAGGATAGTGTTAAATATATTTTCTAAATTCCAGAATTTTAGGATGATTTTGTATTGCTTTCATACATGAACTTTAAAATAAAATACAACATTATAAGCTAAAATCACACTCCTAAAAAAAAATCTATTTTTACTGCTATCTAAATTTTAGTTTTTTTTGCATTCCTACCAACATTGCATAAGTGTTTCAATTTCCATGTCCTTGCCAATACTGATTTTTTGTTGTTTTGTTAACTTCTTTCTTATTTCTCTGTTCGCCTCTTAATAGTAGCCATAATAGTGGATATAAGCTGGTATCTCATTGTGGTTTTGATTTACATTTTCCTGATGATTATTGATATTGAGTATATTTACACTGGATAATTGACCAGTTGTATATCTTATTTGAAAAAAAGAAAAAAACTCTATTCAAGTTATTTTTCCTTCTTGAATAGGGTTGTTGTTAAATTTTAAGTGTTCTCTATATCAACTGGGTATTAATACATCATCAGATATATTACTTACACACATTTTCCTCTCATTTTATGAGTTGCGTTTTAGCTATATTTTTTCTTAACTTTTATTTTAGGTTCAGGGGTAGAAGTATACAGTTTTGTGATATAAGTAACTTGTGTGTCATGGGAGTTTAGTATTCAGATTATTTCTCTACCCAGGTAATAAGCGCAGCATCCAGTAGATGGTTTTTTGATCTGCTCGCTTTCCTCCTTTCACCATCAAGTAGGTCCTGGTGTCTATTGTTTCCTTGTTTGTTTGTTTCTCTTCTTGTATTGGTTTGCTTAGGATAATGGCCTCCAGCTTCATCCATGTTGCTGCAAAGGAGGTGATCTAGTTCCTTTTTATGATGTGTATGTACCACATTTTCTTTATCCAGTTTACTCATGGGCATTTATACTGATTCCACGTCTTTGCTATAGTGCTGTGATGAATATTCATTACATGGGCCTTTATGGTATAATTATTTATATTCCTTTGAGTATATGCCCAATAATGTTATTTGCTGGGTGAATTTTTAATTATGCTTTGAGTTCTTCAAAAAATCATCAATTTTTTTCCACAGTGGCTCGACTAATTTACAGTGCCACCAGCAATGTATAAACATTTCCTTTTTTCTGGAACCTCACCAGTATCCATTGTTTTTTGACTTTTTAATAGTAGTCATTCTATTTAATAATTAGGAAGGTATCTTAATGTAGTTTTGATTTTATTTCTCTAATTATTAGTAATTTCGAACATTTTTGGATATGCTTGTAGGCCACATGTCTGTCTGTATTTGAAAAGTGTCTGTTCATGTCCTTTGCCTGCCTTTTAATGGAGTTGGGTTTTTTTTGCTTGTTTTAAGTTTCTTGTAGATTCTGGATATTAGACCTTTGTCAGATGCACAGTTTGCCAATATTTCTCCCATTTTTAGGTTGTCTATTTACAAAGTTTTGTAGTTTTAGGTTCTGCATTTAAATCTTTAATTCATCTTGAATTGATTTTTGTATATGGATTAAGAAAGGGGTCCAATGTCAATCTGCATATGCCTAGCCAGTTATCCTAGCACCATTTATTGAATAGGGAATCCTTTCCCCATTGTTTATTTTTTTCAAAAATCAGGTGGTTGTAGATGTGAGGCCTTGTTTCTGGGCTCTATTTTCTGTTCCATTGGTATGTGTGTCTCCTTTTTGTAACAGTACCATGCACTTTTTGTTACTGTAGCCTTGTAGCATAGTTTAAATTTGTGCAATGTCATGCCTGTAACTTTGTTCTTTATGCTTCAAATTACTCTGGCTATTCGGGTTCTTTTTTCAAATAGTTTCAACAGGAATTGTATTAGCTCTTTATACATCCAGTAGAATTCGGCTATGAATTCATCTGGTCCTGGGCTTTTCTTGTTGGTAGGTTTTTATTACTGATTCAGTTTGGTACTTGTTATTAGTCTGTTCAGGGATTCAATTTCCTGCTGATTCAGTCTTGGGAAGTTCCAGGTTTCCAGGAGTTTATCCATCCATTTTAGGTTTTCTAGGTTTGTGCATAGAGGTACTCATTATAGTTTCTGAGAATTTTTTTTTTTTTGTATTTCTGTGGAGTTGGTGGTAATGTACTCTTTGTCATATCCAGCTTTGTTTATTTGGATCATCTCTCCTTTTTTGGAGACAGAGTCTCGCTCTATCACCCAGGCTGGAGTTCAGTGGCTCAGTCTTACCTCACTGCAACCTCTGCCGCCCAAGTTCAAGCAATTCACCTGCCTCAGCCTCCCTAGTAGCTGGGATTACAGGCATCTGCCACCATGCCCAGCTAATTTTTGTATTTTTAGTAGAGACGAAGTTTTACCATCGTGGCCATGCTGTTCTTGACCTTCTGACCTTGTGATCCACCTGCCTCAGCCTCCCAAAGTGCTGGGATTGCAGGCATGAGCCATCACACCCAGCCCATCTCTGTTTTTTAAATTAGTCTAGCTAGTGGTATATCAATCTTATTAATGATAAGATTTTAAAAAACCAACTCCTAGATTTGTTGATCTTTTGTATGGTTTTTCACATCTCAATTCCCTTCAGTTCATCTCTAATTTTGGTTAGTCCTTGTCTTTTGCTAATTTTGGGATGGTTTGCCCTTGTTTCTCTTGTTCCTCTAGTTGTGATGTTAGATTATTAATTTGGGATTCTTCTAACTTTCTGATGTGGAAACTGTGCACTGTAAACTTTCCTCTCAACACTGCTGTGTCCCAGAGATTCTGGCATGTTATATCTTTGTTCTCATTAGTTTCAAATATTTAAAAAAATTTCTCTCTAAATTTTATTATTTACCCAAAGTCATTTAGGAGGAGGTCATTTAATATCCATGTTATTGTATGATTTTGATGAGTTCTCTTAATCTTGATTTCTATTTTTATTGTGCTGTGGTTCAATAGTGTGGTTGGTATGATTTTTTTGTTTCTTTGAATTTACTGAGGATTGTTCTGTAATTTTGTGGTCAATTTTAAAATATGTGCCACATGCAGATGAGAAGAATGTATATTCTGTTGATTTGGGATGGAAAGTTCTATAGATGTCAGTTTGGTCCATTTGGTCAAGTCTTGAGTTTAGGTCCTGAACATCTGTTAGTTTTCTGCCTCAATAATCTGACTAATGCTGTAAGTAGGATGTTGAAGTCTACCACTATTATTGTGTGCTTATCTAAGTCTCTTTGTAGGTCTCCAAGAACTTGCTTTTGAATCTCAGTGCTATTGTGTTTAGTGCATATATAGTTAGGATAATTAGGTCTTCTTTTTTGAATTAAGCCCTTTACCGTTATGTGGTGTCCTTCTTTATCTTTTTTGGTGGTTATTGTTTTAAAGTCTGTTGTTTTCTAAAATTAGAGTAGCTCTTCCTGATTTCTTCTGTTTTTAATTTGTTTGATGGATTTTCCTCTCTCCCCTTACTTTGAGCCTATGGGTGTTATTGCATGTGAATTGGGTCTCTTGAAGACAACATATCAGTAGGTCTTGCCTCTTTATCAAACTTGCTACTCTGTGCCTTTTCACTGGGACGTTTAGCCATTTACGTTCAAAGACACCATTGATATGTTCAGATTTTATTCTGTCTGCATGTTGTTATCAGGCTATTGTGCAGACTTGTTTGTGTAGTAGCTTTATAGTGTCACTGGTCAGTGTACTCAAGTGCATTTTTGTGTTAGCCAGAAATAATTTTTTCTTTTCATATTTAGCACTATGTTAAAGATGTCTCGTAATGCAGGTCGGTTGGTAATGGATTCCCTTAACATTTGCTTGTCTAAAAATGTGTTATTTCTCCTTCACATATAAAGCTTAGTTTAAATGGATATGAAATTCTTGGTTGAATTGTTTTTTTTCTTTAAGAATGCTGAATATAGGCCCCAATCTCTTCTGGCTGTAGGGTTTCTGATGAAAGGTCCACTGTTAGTCTAATTGGGTTCTCTTTGTAAGTGATTTGCTCCTTCTCTCTAACTGCCTTCAATATTTTTTATTTATACCATGGAGAATCTGATGACTATGTGTCTTGGGGATGATCTTCTTGTGAGATATTTCACAAGGATTCTCTGCATTTTCTTAATTTGAATGTTGGTCTCTTAAGCAAGGTTAAGGACATTTTCATGTCCTAAAATATATTTCCTTACTTGCTTGTGTTCTTTCCCTGTCCTTCAGGGATGCCAGTGAGTCATAGATTTGGTGCCTTTTCACAATCTCCTATTTCTTGAAAGTTTTGTTCATTCTTATTTTTTTCTTTAATTTTGTCTTACTGAGTTATTTTGGAAAGCGAATTTGAAAGCTTTCAGGGTTTTTCCTCAGTTTCATCAATTCAGCTGTTAATACTTCCAACTGTATGCTAATATAAAAGGCTCTCCACACATCTTTTCTGCTTATTTAAAAATATGTTTGTAATAGCGAAATAAAAATAAAATAACCAAAACCATCTTTAAAAATATTTTCAAGACAGTCTTATTTTTTTAAGTATCATTCCATAATCACAATCCTTTTTTCCCTCCCACCCCAAAATAGGCATCATTCTAAATTTAAAGTTCTTAAAGCCTCCATATATCTTCATAATTTTATATTATTTTATATTGTAAAAAGTATATTAATACTTGAAATAAATGGCTAGAATTATATGTTTCTTATACTAAAAGCTTGTTCTCAGAGATATATATTAATGCAGAATGAGGTTTCCTTCCTAGGGAAGCATTTACATTAATAAGTAGGGTTTCCAAAAATTTCCTTTTACTATACTGGAGATTCTAGGCACTGTTGTGTAATTATACGTATATTCTACTACTCATTTGTTCAGATTTTTAGTAAAATTAATGTAGCAGGGACTTTATGATACACTTTTGATAAATAAAAATCATGCATGTTTATCTGTTTCTCATGGGAGAGGACATTTGGTCTCATTAAAATCTATTTTTCTCACTCCCAATTCCCAATCTTACAGACCCAGATATAATATTTTGCTTATTGTTTTTCTGAATAAACAATGAAAAAGAAAATTGGGAGGTTTGCTAGCTTTTTGTGCATACTTCAAAGATATGATTGGAAGCATATTCTCTTGCAGTCTTTATGGAAGCTACAATTGACTTTATTCCTTTTGTACAGAAAAAAAGTTATGTAAATAACAGTGATTTCAAAGCCAGCAGATATTTAGTATAAAATTTCATGCAAGATCTTACTACTTATATCCAGTTTTACTTTATTATAATTTTTTCAATCCCTCACACACACAAACAGGTTTAGATGCTTCACTTAAAGAAGGTTTGTGATTTTCACAAGGCTGCGTTTCACCAACTAAGCTTACTTATTTCACTATTCAGAGAAATGTATAGAAATTAACAATAATAAGAACCTACGACATCTCTACAATGTCAATCTCTGTGTTCTTTTAAAAGGTCACGATTAAACATTTGTACATAAATATAGTTAAATACTTTATTCTAATACTTTATATAAATAATCAAGCTCAGCATTATCTTTGTTTATTATTTTAGGTAAAATGATTTTAAGATAAAATTTACTGTAAAACACTACATGAAGTTTGAATATTGAATTCATTTTTTAAAGATGATTTTCTTGGCATCCATTCTCAGAGTAATATCTTAAATGACTTAAATATTTATACTAACCTTTAGCATTAAGGTTTCCAAGATGCTTTACATAATTAAAAGGCAAAAATGAAAAAAAGAAAAAAAGGAGTAAAGCTAGACCATTAAACCAATTCAGTGACAAAATATCTGCTTTAAGTTTAGAATTTATCCAAGGAAATGATCTCAATAAGCAATGATGAGTTCTGCAGTGTAGGTGCATAACAGCAAATAGAACAGTCACTCAAAATGACACAATTCAAACCCAAAGAAATGAAAGATCTGTGTCAATTGACTTCAGCTAATTACATGTTAGAAAATGGACTTGGAAACTTCTTAAGGTAACTTTGTCTACTTGTATGGCATCTTAACACAATGCCATAACTCAGTAGGTAATGCAAGTTTTAGAAGTACCATGGGGCTGGGTGTGGTGGCTCATGCCTGTAATCTCAGCACTCTGAGACACCGAGGCATGTGAATCACTTGAGGCCAGGAGTTTGAGACCAGCCTGACCATATTGGTGAAACCCCGTTTCTGCTAAAAATATAAAAATTAGCTGGGCGTAGTGGCATGTGCTTGTGGCCTCAGCTGCTTGAGAGGCTAAGACAGAACTCCTTGAAACCGGGAGGTGGAAGTTGCAGTGAGGCAAGATCATGCCACTGCACTCCAGCCTGGACAACAGAGAAAGACTCCATCTCAAAAGAAAAAATATTACTTAGGGTAACCAAATTAGAGACTTTACATCAAGTAGTACACAAACTCTACTATTGATTATGCTAGACTAATTTTATAATCTCCAAAACATCCATAGTTAATAACATGCATAAAAAGGTACCTGGAAAGTAAAGTAAAATTAATTCCAAAAGAGATACAGTCTCTAAAAGAAGAGATTTTATCATCATATTTTGAATTAACAGGCATTGCCAATCAAGATGCTCCACATTTTAATAATTTATATTTAAAATATGTATTAATCAAAATCTAGATATCATAAATTATATAATAGATTATCTAAGACCAAAAATTCCAAATGTTAGGCAGTACCTAAGGGATTACAATTGTGGGGGAAATGAAAGGATGTAGGATGTCAGTTCTGGACATATTTTAAGTTAGTGGTTGGGTATGTAAATGAATGAATTCTAGTATAGTGTAGCAAGTGATACTAGACACTATGCAATTATATTTAGAGATTTTAAGTATTAATCATTTATATGTATATATAAATTGTTCATATAATATAGAGGTTCTTTTATTATAAAATTGATGCTAGTGTGAGAGAATGCTGAATAATGGAAAGTAGTTATCTATTTATGTTTTTGTGTAGAAGTCTAATTTTTAATTAATGCAAATTGTGTCTATTCCTAGCTTTAAAAAATGAAATCTTTTCTGTTCTTACATGTCCCATACACTTTTCTGTTTTTTAAATAAAATATATATTGAAGTATTGAGTGATGAGCAATTACTACCTTAGATGTGACTCATCTGTGGACAAAAAATATAAATATACACAGTGCTGTCTCCTATTTTTAAAATTATTTTTATTTAATTTTTCAGCACAATTTGAGCTCTAGAGTTCTGCTTCAGAACATATCCTGAATGAGGTGAATATTAATTCTACATTCAGTGATACTGCAATCTTCAGGAGAAGGCATGTACTTTCATTGGAGTTTAAGAAGCATAATCAGGACAATTTCTTGTTTTATTGACAGATACAATGTATTTCTTCCTTAAGTAGTCACTTAAGATCATTATTAGATTGCTTATATGTGCCCATAGAATAGTATTTCAAATATTTGTTATGGCTGAAAATTTATTTTGCCTTAGAAAATGTAAAAAAACATGAACTTTGACTTAGCTATAAATGACAACTTCTGCTAATTGCAGAAACTGATGAAACTGAGTCAAGCAGATTATAGAAATCCTACAGAAATCTATAGACTTTATCAATCACAGGAATATCAAATATAGTATAATAAACTTAATTTCTTCAAAATAAAACTTTCATATAAAGTGCTTGCCTTTAAGGTGTTGAACAATGTCCTGATTTAAATATTCCAGTTTTTCAGAATAAATTTGGTAGAATTCTTTATTAGAAATTACAGCTTCTAAAACTTAATTTTGCTAGAGAGTAAGAGGCAAAGAAACTTAAAATGGCCCTCTCCAAATTTTTTGACCTAGAAAATTCAAGAACTAATTTCATTTCTTCTAGGATTTCAATGGTAAAACCATATGTATGACTTTGTAAGATTGTAATCCACATTAGTGAGATATCATAAATTAAAATACCTAACCAAAAACACAACTGGTGCTTGAGTAGTGTTACATGCATTTAAATTCTGGGGTTTTCTTTGCATGAACTTTCAAGAATGATCAATAATTTTGAAAGATAAAGCTAAAAATAAAAATGAGTCTAAACTTGAAGGCCTCTAGTGACATAGTTTTTCCAAAGCAAAAGAGGTCTACAAAGACTCTGATCTGAAGAATTAAAATATGACAATTGTGCCTTAATGTGATTGATCTGACTTGATTGACATGTGAGTCTGTGTGATAGATGTGTGTTCATTTGAATGTAAGAATAAAGAATAATTAGGTCAAGCATGGTGGCTCACACCTGTAATCCCAGCACTTTGGGAGGCCAAAGCAGGCAGATCACTTGAGGTCAGGAGTTTGAGACTGCCTGGCCAATATGGCGAAACCCAGTCTCAACTAAAAACACAAAAATTGGTTGGGTGTGGCTGCGGGCTCCTGTAGTCTCAACTATTCTGGTGGCTCAGACATGAGAATCCCTTAAGCCCGGAAGGTGGAGTTTGCAGTGAGCTTTGATAGTGCCACAGCACTCCAGCCTGGGTTAGAGAGCAAGACATTGTCTCAAAAACAAACAAATATACAAGAATAATTAACAAGGAGTCTTCCCAAAACCAAGTATTCATGATGAAAGGCAAACATCTTTATTACTTCTATATTTCTACAACTATTCTTCTATATCTATTGATAAATATAAAGATGTAAAAAATACCTGAAAAAAATATATAAAATATATACATAAATATTTTTGCCGTGTGATTCATGACCAGTTTCCTGTATTGAATTTCATGATTAGTATGTGATAATAAGTCTCTTGGTATGCTCAACTGGGTAATTCTTTTTCCTGACAGTTCACACAAATGACAATAAACTTCTCTGACACCTGCCCCTTTCTTTATTTCATCTGGAAATGAGTTACTGTTATATGTTCAGAATAAGTTAAATTTTATTCTTTTAAACATGGATTTGAGTGGTCTGGTACTTTAGTTTTTTTCTGTTATGTTACAGAATATTATTAAGCGTAAAGTGATACGCTATAGGAATAGTGCTATAAATCCTGTTGCTATTGTGCAATCTGGAATTTGTCTCCATGGACACTGAGCCAAGCTAACACTCAGGGTTTCATAATGTAACATTGACACAGAGGACTGAGAAGTTAAGCAGTCTTTATTCAAAATGAAATGACTATAAATTAAGCAAACACTGTATATATTACATAAAGAAGTAATTTATCAAATTTTCTTTACAACAAAATATTGAAAGAGGTTATTAAAACTTGCAGAATTTCTTGAAGCACTAAAGATGACTACCTTCTCCAATATTAATTCTTATAGGTTAATAATTTTTATGCTCTACTAGCAAATATATATGATAATGAATCAGAATGTAGACAATATAGTAAATGATGACAAATTCATTACTCCATAGGAAAATTAGAAGCCAGTATAATAAGCATCCTTATTGACTTTGAAATGGTAAAAATTCTCTAAAAGTATTTCTGTATATATTAAAAAATAAAAAAAAAAAAAATCATGCTTACATTGAAATAAAAAACAGGTGACTCAATTAAATTATTAATAAGGGCTATATTAAGATGACTTTTGAATGTATTCTATTTGAGTATTAGAAACATAGCTGTAAGAGTTCTCAGATTTTTTAATGATTGCCATTCTAACTGGCGTGAGATGGTATCTCAATGTTGTTTTGATTTGCATTTCTCTGATGACCAGTGATGATGAGCATTTTTTCATATGTTTGTTGGCCTCATGTATATCTTCTTTTGTAAAGTGTCTGTTCATATCCTTTGCCCACTTTCGAATGGGCTTGTTAGTTTTTTTCTTGTAAATCTGTTTTAGTTCTTTGTAAATTCTGGATATCAGCCCTTTGTCAGATGGGTAAACTGCAAAAATTTTTTCCCATTCTGTTGGTTGCCGATTCACTCTAATGATTGTTTCTTTTGCTGTGCAGAAGCTGTGGAGTTTGATTAGGTCCCATTTGTCTATTTTGGCTTTTGTTGTCAATGCTTTTGGTGTTTTGGTCATGAAGTCCTTGCCTACACCTATGTCCTGAATGGTTTTGCCTAGATTTTCTTCTAGGGTTTTTATGGTGTTAGGTCTTATGTTTAAGTCTTTAATCCATCTGGAGTTAATTTTGCTGGAGAGGATGTGGAGAAATAGGAACACTTTTACACTGTTGGTGGGAGTGTAAATTAGTTCAACCATTGTGAAAGACAGTGTGGCGATTCCTCAAGGACCTAGAAATAGAAATTCCATTTGACCCAGCAATCCCATTACTGGGTGTATATCCAAAGGATTACAAATCCTTCTACTATAAGGACACGTGCACACGAATGTTCATTGCAGCACTGTTTACAATAGCAAAGACCTGGAACCAACCCAAATGCCCATCGATGATAGACTGGTCAGGGAAAATGTGGCACATATACACCATGGAATATTATGCGGCCATCAAAAACTATGAGTTTGGGTCCTTTGTAGGGACATGGATGAACCTGGAAACCATCATTCTCAGCAAACTGACAGAAGAGCAGAAGATCAAACACCGCATGTTCTCACTCATAGGCGGGTGTTGAACAATGAGAACACATGGACACAGGGAGGGGAGCACTACACACTGGGGTCAGTTGGGGGGAAATAGGGGAGGGACGGTGGGGGGTGGGGAGCTGGGGAGAGATAGCAAGGGGAGAAATGCCAGATGTAGGTGATGGGGAGGAAGGCAGCAAATCACACTGCCACGTGTGTACCTATGCAACAATTTTACATGTTCTTCACATGTACCCCAAAACCTAAAATGCAATAAAATAAATAAATGGGAAAAAAAAAAAGAATTCTCAGAGAAGATAATTCTGCTTTGGGAAGAAAGGAGTCCTTACTAAATTTGTGAATCTGCCTTGATTACTGTCTCACTCACCCACTGACCTGTTCATCCATTCTGGAGATCTTCATATAGGCTTGCTTATATGTGGCATAGATAAAGTTGTATTCCATCAATGGTGGATTAGTCTTCAGTTTTTATTTTTCTCTGCTTTGCAATAAAATAAATGATATTCTACTAATGATATTACATAATTGTTAACTAATTGCTAATTAAATATATATGTTACTATAGAAATTATGCTTAGCTTGCAAAAATAGAATAATAATGTATATAAGGACACTCGTGATGCTCAGCATATAATAAATTTGTAATAACTTTTAATCATATGCCACATGGCAATCAAAAGTAATAATAACTCTAATGTAGAAAACACATTTTTAAAACACATTAAAAATAACTCTAAAGCTTATAAACCTACAAAACTATATTTTATATATGCCTGTGGTTATAGCAGTAATTTCTATGTTTCTCTGATATATAATATTTTGATTTTTTTCTGATTTGGCCCTCATTTATTTAGGTGATCAATGCAAGGGAAGGATTCTAAATCATTTTGAGTGTCTCTGTAAATATTGGATAAACATTTTCATTAGCCCTCATTTCGCCTTTCTTGAATATTGTTTTCTGCTTCTCACAAATAAAACAATGTTCAGTGTTCGATGTCATACCAACACTGCCTAACAAAGGACAAAGTCCTTTTAATAAGAAGAAGGGAAAAGAAAAAAGGACTTCTGAAGTCTGATTACTTTTAAATAGGAACAACAGTAATTATTGATGTATATGTCAATGTTTCAGTCAAGACTTGAAACAAGTAATCAAATGTGACAATATAAGATCAAAATCTGTTTTCTTGCTATTTTGAGCTTTAGTTGCTGAAGAACATATTGGAAAATTTTATGTTGTAGAAGTGGAGGACACATTTAGAGATGTATTTCCAACTAAGTCACTGAAAATCATCTGTTACTCTGTTTAAAACTGTATTGCAAAGTCCATCACCCTCACAGCACAAGCTCAGTTTTTAAATGGAGTAAAAATAATTGCTAATATTTAGCCTGAAAATAAGTATGTTAGATTAATCTATGGACTAATGTTGGCATTGTTTACAATATTAAAAACTCTAAAGATACAAAATTAGAAATTAGTTACCAGATTGTCCATTCAATTGCACATACTGTTCATGTAAAGATTGCTTGTGGACATCTTGTAATGCAACTGCATGTATTCTTCCTATGATGCAAAGCCATTGAGTTACTGTCTGTATTCTACTACTCTTGTGATAATTATGACAAAATAGCACATACAGTTAAATTTCATTTTTGAGACAATTCCTTTAGCTATTGAATGTATATCAGCTTCTTTTTCATTTTAAATAAAAAATGAAGTTATCACTCAAATAATTACAAATCAGGCCCAGAAATAATGGCTGGATATTTTCTATATTGCTATTTTATTCACCCAACAATCATTTATAAGGAAATAAACATGTTTATCTCTGTAGGTTCACAAATGTCAGTAATTACCTATCTTATGTGTTCCCTCAGTCTGCAGGATCAAACATCTTCCCAGTCACAGTCTCCTTGATTCTAATCAGTTATTAAACTTGCTATTTTCTTTATACCACAATCTGATGAGGGAATAATAATGCAAGGGAAAGATATGATCTTAATGAAATTATTCTCTTACAGGTAAAACAAATTTTAAAGCTTTCAATTAAAAAAAAGCCATTCAATGAAGAAATCTCTTTCTTTGCCTGGGATAGGAACAGAGTATAAGTATGAGGGAATATGTGTAGTGTAAGAAGTACTATTTCCATCTTGTTTACTCTGTAAATTAAAGAAACATATACTGTATAATCAATTATTCTCTGCAATAAGGAAAATGGATATACTATAGTTAAAAAGGTGATAGAAACAATATGGATTTGAAACATACTCTGTGGGATAAATAGCATTTTTTTGTTCATTTCTTATAAGAAGAAAGAATCTAAGGCTTAGAGTGTAAATATTATTTCTGAACTTACATAGTAAGGGTGAAACATATTTAAACTGCAAAACCCATTCAATGTCCAGCATATTGTGAAGTAGGAGAATGCCCCAGGTATGAAGGTTTATTCAGAGAGTAAAATTCCAAATTTTAAATGTCACAAATATTTAAATGTCATAAATAGAGCAGGTTAAAATCCTAGCAGTGGTAGGCAGGGTAAAGTTGTTGCTAAACTCGAGTAAAGTGGAGTGGAGTGGAGTCGAGAGGAGATATAGATTATTGGAATGTAAGTTATTTGAAAAAAATTGAACAAATGGAAATGAAAATATATTTGATGAAAATGAATTTAATATTGTGTGGGATGCTAGTAAGACGGCCTAAATTGTGTAAGAAAGTCCCTACGTTTACGGGAGGGGGTGCAGCAGTTCACTTGATAATGGTTCGATAAATATGAGGTTGGTTTTAAGGAAAAGTGTTTTTCTAGGGAATGAGTATTAGTAGAGGATAAAAGCAAAAAACAGTAGCTTTGGTAAGAAAGAAACAAATGTGTACATTCACCTGATTGTGGCCAGGCTGAAAGTGGGAGCTTAAGAAGCATCAACTCTAAGAAAAGTTATAAAGAAAGCAGAGAATGAAGATGATTACAAAGTAAAGGAATACATTTTATAACGTTAAACTTAAATTTTAGAATGTTACAATTTATCTGCTTGTTACACTTTTCATTGTTTTATTCTGTATATTCCATTTCTGGACCTAAATGAATCTCAGGAAAACATACTATGTACAATGCAAATATCCATAAACTTTCATGGTGTGAAATACATAATTAAATAGACCTATAAATAATGCTTTCAAAATTATTACTCAAGTATTTCCTTTTATAATAGGTATTTAAAAAATATGAAATGATGCAAAAATGTTAGAACAAAACCCTATTAACACCTTTTTAAAACCGAAACTCCATTTTAATACTCTCTGAGTTTATCACCAGATATATACAAAATACATTTATCAAGAAAACAAATACATATATTTTAATATGTTATAAACCAATGAATAATATTCAAGGAATACGTTCTCGTATGCCCAGTAATTCAAGTCACACGACTTTAGCTGTAATACCATTATATTTTGTTATATTCCTGGGATGAACAAAAATTAAACAGATGAATTTTAAGAAACTATGATGAAATTTAAATAGTGAGATTCATGAAGATTTGCTAGTGTCTTTAACATCCTTTCTGTGTGATGTAATTTGCTTTGTTTGCTTGAGCTTTGCATCAAGACATTATACTTTTTCTGCTATAGTTTTATTTTAATTAAATATGCATTTGAATACTATATGTTCATAGAAAGAAGTAACACAAAATGTCATAATGAAAAGCCTGTTTCAGGCCTTTTTCTTCCTCACCTTCAGTCGGACACTTCTGAATCTAGTTCTTTTAATTCTTTTCTGTTTCGTTTTTACTAGTGACTTCCTCAATAACTGCTTAAAACAAAGTTATATCTATTGCTTGATTTATCAACTTTAAACAATATCCATTGGGTAATCCAATGAACATTGAGATTTTAGATGATATACACTATTCCTTTCGTGCAATCTTTGATAAATAACTTTTGCTCTTTTTAGTTGTACTTTTGGTAAGAGTTATAAATTTATATATTGAAAAATTACATTCAAACATATATTTCTTTGGTAATATGCGACGTCTCTTAACTCTCAAAAATTTCAGATAAACTTATGCTTCCTCTGTATTCTTCTAAAATTCTGTTCTCTAGTTTTAAACTTTCCTCAGTTTCAGTAATAATTTTATATGATATGCCACTAACCTCTACATTTTTTCCTAAAAATCATAATAAAATAAAAATATGAACTTTGAAATCACTGTTTCATTTCTAATACCTTCCAGTGTTTCTATAGGAAAGTCTGATTTAGATTTATTTACTTTCTTTTGTACGTAAGATTTATTTATTTATTTTGATTAATAAATAAAAAATTGTATATGTTTACCTTGTGGAATATATTGTTTTGAAAAATGTATGCATTGTGGTATAACTAAATTGAGCTAATTAACATATGCCTTACTTCAGATTTCTTCTTTTTGTAGTGAGAACATTAAAAT
This sequence comes from Sapajus apella, assembly GCF_009761245.1. Taxonomy (NCBI): domain Eukaryota; kingdom Metazoa; phylum Chordata; class Mammalia; order Primates; family Cebidae; genus Sapajus; species Sapajus apella. The sequence goes on along the minus strand of NW_022436949.1, from coordinate 3,015,933 downwards.
CTACTCTTAGCAAGTAAGTGACCTTTTTATAACAATCAATGAGCTTTTAGAATCTCTTTATTCTTAATATTAAAATTCATAAAAATTTATTGGTTTTAGTTTTTATAGTCGTCATTGAGTATAACCTTCAAATCTAAAAGTATGTCTTTCACTTATGAACATTTTCTGTTATTACTTTAAAATGTTTTCCTCTTATTATTTTTGTTCTTTTTCTAAATCCCCTCATTAATTAGGATTTTAAGCCTTTCAATCACAATTATTACATATTCTATATTTACAATTTATTCAGCCTTTAAACAGTTTTCTAATTTATTTTTATGATTTTCCTTGTTAACAATATGTATTTTAATGGCTATTGTATTAATATTGATATATTACTACATGAAGTTATATACGTATGTTAGTATATATTTAATGCCAGTGTGTATTGAATTTACACTTAAAATTATAAAAATAGCAAATTTTATGAGTTTTATATATTAATACACATAGACATGTATGTATGCATATAAAACTACAACAAATATTTCTTAAAAGACATGCAATAATCTTAGTAAAACAAAACGTTGTTAATTTTTAGTGATTTCATTATAATTTTTAGTGGTTTCCATTTTCTTACCCCATTAAATATTGAAAATTAATTAGAAGGACAGCAATATAAAATGTAAATTATTATTTATTCCCATTTTGAAGTTGAACAAAAAATATATCAGCAACACAGTGTTTGGAGTTCAGAAAAACTGAATTTTTATTCACATCTTTTGTTCTTTCTTTAAGAGATCTTAAGTTTTTAACATACATTTTAGGTTTGCTGATAACAATGTGTACCTGACCTTACTACTTCAGTTATTCTGAGGAATAACTGAAATAATATTTTTGAAATAATTCTACATACTGGGAGAAATAATTATTATTAGATATTATTTTAGGGGGTTGGCAGTTGTAGTAATTAGAGTTTTGGAAGATTAAACTCTTGATTGAGAACACCTGAAGAAATTCATTAAAATAAAATGGATTTCAGAATAAAAAGGTTTTGGTTGGGTAGTACAATTTTCCTATACTACTAAACTAAGTTTCACAGTTTCGTCGTTTTTGTTGTCTACTCTTACCCCTCAAACAAAACAAAACTAAACAAAACAAAACAAGAATTTCAAATTATCGACTGATAACAGGGGCTGGCTGTACCTACTACAATTCATTACTGCTTTGACTTTTACATTGTTCCTTTCAACTCTGTTGGACTTGTTGTCCTCTTGTCACGTCCATTTTTTCCTGCAGTCTACATCATGCTGATATGTGCTTAAATTCCATGTTCATTTATTTGTTCCTTCTTAAACACTACGTAGTGACATAGACGTCTATCATGGTGAAGAAAGAAGTTTTTTGGGTTTTTTTTGCTGCTTTAAGATAATTGAATTTATTGTTTCTACTATGCTTATACAGAAATAATGCACAAGAGAGAGGGTAAAATTAGTTTTGATTGAATACAAAATATATTAAAATGTGTAAAGACAAAAAATAATTTTCCAAGGCAACAGAGACAAAGAGAAAAAAATTTATCATATTTAAGAGATTTAAATGTACCTTTTTAATGTATTTCATTCCCTTAATTCTTACAGAAAATGTTGCGATACATCCTGTCTGCTATTCATGGATTGCAAAATTGCCTCAAATTGTTTATGTCTATACAAAAAATTTATGTGTAATCACTCTGTGTGTGAACTGTGCCTCAGCAATTCATTTTAATATAAATTTTAGAACATTTAAAATATTTGCTTGCATTATTACCCTTATTGTGAAATTTAAGATAATAGTTGTGTTACTGCTCAAGTTAATACATTTCTGTATAATGTGATTTTTCTTGAGCTTGATAACCTGAGGCAGTTAGTAAACACAGTATACTGAGCACTTATTTTGTGCTGAGCATAAAACATACTTAGATTTCTGAGAGAATTTCAAAGAAATTTCCATGACCAGTGGCATACTACAATTTCAAACATGCCCATCAACACATAGCATTTTCAAGCATTCTAGATTTACATTAATTAAGGTAAAGAATGATATACCAGTATTGCTTTACCATGCATTTTAAATGCCAATGATTTTAAGCATTTCTACATATGTTTATTGAGTCGGTTTCCTATTCTATAAACTGCATGTATAATTTATCCATTTTCTGCTATTGTTTCTGTATCTCTGTTAATTTTTAAAATTCATTTGCATATTATAGATAATAATGCATTTTGCTAATGGATATCTCCAATTATGTTCTCTAACTTTTAAGTTTATGCAAATTCTATGCAACTCCAACTCCAGAATGTTTTGTTTTCTTTTTACAAAACCTTCAGTTTGCTCTAAAATATATAGAGATGTTAAGCATACACAAAAAGCCTGATCAATTCATAAAAGAAAATACAAGTAAGGCATACTGTAATATACTATAGAATTTTTGTTAATGTGTGGCATGCACAAGAACATACAAATAAACCAATTGAAAGAATAGACAGCGAGAAACAGACCAGGTATATATGGCCATTTTTTATAGAATAACATGTTACCATAAATCATTGGAGAAAGATGAAGGATTTAAGTAGGATGCATCAAGAAACCTAGTGCGTGCCTTCTGTCTCTCTCTCTCTCTCTCTCTCTCTCTCTCTCACACACACACACACACACACACACACACACACACAAACAAGACATACAAGGTTAGAACATTGATTGATTGAATATTTAATACTGAATGTTAAACTGTAAATTTAATAAAGAAATTTGATGGAAATATTTATTGTGTTCTAGAGGCAGAAAAGAAACTTCTTGTGTAAAACTTTTATAGTACAAATGATGAGCAAAAATTGTTAAGTTTAATTGTATTGAAATTAAGAATTTCTCTTCATAAAGAATATTACGGTCAATTATAATTTAATTCACTACCAATACAGAATGCAAAGTATACTTTTAAATAGTTTTATCAGTTATAATATCAAAAATATTAAATATCTAGAAACAAAGATTTGCAAGAAGTTGATGTAAGGATAGATTTAACATTTTAGATTTTTCATTCTCATTTGATAGCTAGATTCATTTCAATCAAAATTCTCAATTTTGGAAGGAAAGTTTGACAGCCTTTTTCCAGTAAACCCAAGCCCAAGAATATGCAAATCCTCTCTTTGAGAGAACAGAAAAGAATGAGGACTTGTCTCAACAATCATAAGATTTGTAAGATAGCTTATGTTGGCATAGGGGTATCAAAATTAACTAAATGAATTGGGTTGAGGTCTTAGGAACAACCACCCACAGCTTGATTTAAAAGAGAACTGGAATGACTCATCATCAAAGGGTAACTCCTATTGATGATTACCATAATTTCAAGATTGTATGCTATTTTTTATTATGTAATTGATAGTTGTAGCTAAGTAAGAAAATTGTAACCAATAAAACCTGTGTTTAAACAGGACTGTGTGATTATTAAATTACTATATTTATCAGAAAGTGGTACTATAAAATATGAGTCTTGTTCTTTACAATAACATGGAAGAATTAAGGGAAAAATTGAGGTAGAAGCTGGTGAACTCCTCGGTTGCTTAGTTCTTCATTTGAATAAAAAGCAAAGCATTATTGGCCACTCATAGTATGGGTCATGTGGGCTGGAAAGAATTGCTAATTTCCAGGCTGCTATTTTCTTGGTGCCTATTATTAACCAGACTTACTTTGGAAAATAAACCCTTATGTGATCAGACAAGTTACTCTTACATTAGATGGCAAGTTTAATATATTAAGATTGCATATTTTATTTCCTTATCAAGCTACCAAATCCTAGAAATCATATATTTATATATTAATATACAGTTGTGTCATTCCCAGCTCTAAGTACAAAGAAAAAGCAGTGAAAGCAAAATAAAATCATTTATTCCATGGATTAACATTCTGTTTGGCCAAATGGAAAAAACTAAATAGTGTAAAAGTTATATATATGTCACTGCATAATCAACTATCCTAAAAGCACGTGACTTTAAACATTTTTCAGTTCATAATTTCTGTGGGCCAGGAATTCAGTTGCAGCTACTCAGACTGCTCTGGCTCAGGGTCTTTCATAAGTCTGCTAAGATGTCATCTGTATGTTCTCACCCCAGGCTCACTCACATAACTATTCACTGTTGGTTGGAGACCATTTATTGCAATGTGAGTCTGACCATAGGGTTACTCACAAAATAGCAGCTTGCTTCACCCAAAGCAAGGACCTGTGAGGTGGAAACCACCATATTTTTGTAATCTGCTATTAGATGGTGCATCCCACTGCTTACGCATATTCTATTTATTATATATGAGTCAATACATCCTTCCTACATTTAAGAGAGAGGAGATTAAACAAGGGCATGAATACCAGGAGTGAGGATCATTGCATCCTTTTAGAGGCTGCTTCCTATAGTAAATAAATAAATTGTGGTAAGGGCTAAGGAGGAAAACAATAATAATGTCAGGATGGAGATAATACATTTCAGGCAGACAGATGAAATTTTGGGTATGATAAGCCTGGACTGACAAAGTGAAATTTGAGAAAACTCAGGGGTGTTGACACGTGTGAATATGTGAAGCAAGACAATTCCAGATGGAGAAAATGATAAATGAAGAGATCCTTATATGTAACACGTCGGTAGTAAGAAAACAAAAATCAGTTCATTCTGAGAAAGTAAAAATTCGCCCTTCTTATCATTACATTAGGATAACAGACATAAGGCCAGCTCAAAGTTAAAATAAGCACATTTATGAGAATATGCTGCAGCTGTGACATGTCACAAGGACCCATCTTCTTTAATGACTATTGATTTCTTAATCACCAAAAAACTTTGTTCCCTAAATATCATAACATCACTAACATTGATTTTTGAATGGTTTTAAAATCTTGGTTTTAAAAACCAAGCTTTGATTTTTAACCTATCAAAACATGGTTCCACTTAGATTTCACCTAAATTCCACCTGTCCCAAATTCTTTAACTTTCTCTTTTCCTTTGTGGAGACATATCATGGCTACTCCAGTGTGCAGTCCCCCTCTCACTGAGCTGGGCTCATAAGCCTGACTTTGTCAGAGTACATTGTCCCTATCAGGCTTAGGTGAATTGGGCTAGAAAAATAAGGAGCCATGATTGAATGAAGGAATAAAGGAAAGACAGTAGTAGAGGAAGACACAGAAATATCTTTTTTCTCTGTCAGGGTAATAAGGTATCCTCTAGTCATATAGGGGATGCTTTTTTATTCCCATCATTGCCTTGCTAATATGATTTAATCCTATTGCAGACAGCCCAGCAAATTAATCGAGTGAGTTGTACATATGTGGGATGGATAATAGGATAAAATGTAAATGTTCAGCCTTGGGTACATAGTGGGATTCTAATTAATTTAATGTATTTGGCACCTGAGGGAAGATTCTACACTGCCCACTATGGGAACCAGATAATTGACCAAGAAGTAGTTGGTGTTTTAAAAGCAGCTAATGGAAGTAGGAGCAGGATAGCCCAGGATGGACTTTGTTTTTTTCTTCCAAAGGATATAACTGAACCTTGATGATCAAAATTTGTGACCAGAAGGCAAAAGAATATAATGTTGAGGATGGATGGGGAAAATATATCACCCTGAACAGTATTTCTGGCATCTTATCTTCTCTCTGGTTTCCTTATTGTTGGAGCTAATCTATTTCGCTGTGAGCACATGAGATTCTCCTCCTCTCCTACCAGGACCAAGCAACAGTTTAGAATAAAAGTGTTAAAAGTGTTTGCAGAGCCAGTTCAAAGTTGCTGCCAGGAGCCCTGTATCAATGTTTCATCCCTGTTTTTTGGAGGAGGTGGGGTTTGAGGTAAGCAGAGAATGTTAGTAAGTCCATTTGTATGCATATTTTAATCATATCTTCCAATCTAAAATATATGAATAATACAATGTTTTAAAACAATCATTATCATTCCATTGATTTTTCTTCTCTGTGTAACTATCAACTGGTTTTGAATTTGTGTGGGAGGAGCAGTACTTTTAACTGGCAATATAAAGCCCCAGTCTTTTCTAGCTATCATTTCATTTTCCAGTTTTCCATCATATCCAAACAGCTGGAAAATGTTACCTACATTTGCTCTCTTGACATTCTCATTTCTCTACTATCATATTTCAATTTGACTTTTATCACCAAAACTCTACTAAACCTTTCTTACCCAAACTCTCAGCATTTGAAAATTTGATCATTATCTCCCTCATGATGCTTTCTTTTTTTTAAGCTTCTTTATGCCTCATCAACACATCTCAGTTCTCTTACTGATATTTCTTCCTTTCCCCAACCTTTAAAATCTGAGAACCTCGGGTTTAGCGTTAAGTCCTTATCTTCTTCTATTTTCCCTACATGATGATCTTATCTAGTTTCATGATCTTTATCTTAAGTTACACACACACACACACACACACACACACACACACACACACACACTCTCTCTCTCTCTCTCTCTCTCTCTCTCTCTCTCTCTCTCTCTCTCACACTTCCTAAGCTTTGTTTATCCAGATGCTGTCCCTTTAACTCATTTAAATACAAAACCAATTAAGCGTTATTTGCACATTTTTCTGAAAAATTAAGAAGTACTTCAGGTTTATGATATTCAAATTGACTATCTTCACCCTGCCCACCCCCAATTCTCCATGGAACAAAGATATTCGCATTTCATTCATAGTTTTCCCTATCACATTAAATGCTATCCAGGTCCATTCAGAATTTCAGTTTCAAATCTTCAAGTCATTCTTTGCTTTATCACCTGCCCTCATGACCCACCACCCCTGTTATACAATGAATCCATGTTCAGATTATATTAATTCACTTCAAACTACCATCATGTCTGTCTTGAAAAGACTGTAACAAACACCTATCAAATCTCTAATAATTGTTCTTTTGCTCCAAACAGTGTTGTTCGCTAGGCTCAAATTTTTCTTACCATGATTATAATATAATCTATTCTAATATCTGATCTAATATAATCATATTTCCTATTCTTATAATTCTCCTTTCTATTTTATAATGCATTTTATATATATCTAAGTCATTATTTTTAAAAAGGAAATGAACTCATCCTATTTTCTCTTTTAAGTCGTCCCATTACTTCCCATTATAAATGGACACTTTTATTTCAGAGTTGGATTGTAAAATTTTCATATTAGGGCTCACGTTTTCTTCCTATCTTTAGTTTCATTTATTACTCAATCTGTGCCCTTTGCTCCAGCAACGGAACTCCTCACCAGTGCTATGAATGAGCTGCATCTTTTTTAAAATACTTTCTTAGAACCCCTGCCCTCTTTTCTCAATAGGAAAAATATAAACCAAGTCCCTCAACATCCAGTTCACACACAACTTTTCTGTAAAGTCTTCTCCTCCCCAACTGCTCTTTCATGACATCTTTTGTTCATACCTTTTATAACACATACAGTTTAAAAGCAAATGAATATGTATCTATCTTTACTATAAGTTTGGACCCCTGTCATTCTGAGACTTAGTATACTATCTCCAGGTCCTGGCACAGCACCTAATTCAAGGTGAATACTTTAGAAATGATGATGGAATTGCATTGAACAAATCACACTGATTATCAACTTGTAAGTGATGGATAAAGTTGAGTTATTTAGCCTTAAGATTTTGTACTCAATGCCATTGTCCACTTGTTTCTCTTTTTACTTTTGAGAATTCATGCCTCAAAATAATACTGTTTTAAATGAGTAACAAAAATATCCTTCTACAGGTTATATATAAACTATGAAATAATTTTCATATCAATTTGTGAATATATTAAATGTCACTGCTATTATTATAGAAAATATGTGAAATAGTGCTTTTTATTTAAAGGCGAAATATTTGAATTAGTCTACTAAGTACCTTGATGAACATTACTAGTTAAGTTGTACATAAATAAGGCATGGATTTTCTAAAATTCATTAAGTAAGCACATGCTATTGTTGTTATTAAGACTATTATTATTAGTCCCAATAGAATTTCCAACCATGTCACTGAGCATGAAACACAATATAGTTGAATAAGCATGTCTAATACATTTACATTCCACTAACCACAAATTTTTCTTCCCTGATTCTGTACTGCCTCACACAGAAACTGCGTATCTCTAACTTATTACTTAAATAAACTGTATTTACTTACAAAATTGAGAGGAAATTCATTGTAACCCATAGACTGGTTAGTATTTATAGGTTGCACCATCAGGACTATGATAATAAAATGAAACAAGATAAAAACAATTTATACATGTACACCCTTAAAAGCTTATCATTTAAGAAATAATAAAAATTATAATATTTTAGGGAGAGCCAAAAGAAAAGAGAAAATCTGTACAGTTAGAACGGCAAGATTTCCGCATGCATTTAATGGCCTACAGGCTGTACTACAATATGTCACTTAATGGATCACCTTACTGCTTAGGCAGTGACTTACTGCTTAATCAAGTAATGGCTTTAGTATGTGAGGCACGCAGTATATTATCAATCAGACACTTCAAATAAACTCTCTCCCTCCCATTTTCTTCATTTTAGGCAATCTCACTTACCTCAGTATGTTTTTTTAGCTGTGAAACATATACACAATTCCTTCAAGTTATTCTTCATAAGGCTTGATCAAAAATAATTTGCAAAGGAGATTTTGAAGATACTTTATGACACTTTTGCTGAATTCTGAGGGAAAAAAAAAAAGCAGAAAACTCTCCTCCACAAGGATTTCATTCAGCCCACTTTAAAACTTGATCCATAATTTGATCGAATGCTCTTGGGCACTATTAAATAGTAATAATGAACTTCACCTAAAGCCCTTAGTAATTTTGTTCCACATTTCCTTCTCTAATTATCCACTATTCCCTATTTATTATTACTTCATTCCCTGCCTTGAGGCCGTCTAAAAATACTAAGAATGATAAATTAAACAATACATTTGGCACCAAGTTAACCTGTGGGGAGGGTTATAATTTAATGGGTTGTCTTATGAATTAATTATTTCTGAATTATTTAATTGCAGTTTCTAAACAAATTTCCTAGAAAATGTGACATTAGAACTTGCAGTATGTTTTTACTAGAAATTATTATGACAAAATCACAGGTCTATGATACCTATTTAAGCTAGCTTTTATAATAATTTTTCTATAAATCTGTAGAAATTTACTGGATATTTTTGTAATTTTACAAATAAACATTATCTCCTATAGAAGTTTAACAATATTTTCTTCAGTATCTCACTAATGCAGACATTAAATCATTGGCATTTTGAAGCCAATGCCTTTTTCCCCCTAAATAACAGTAGTCATTGACTTCTATATTAAAGACTTATGAGTCCCATTCTATATATAGTTTTTAGATTAAGTGCTGCTTTAGAAGAGCATGATGATACATTGTACATTACTTACTTAGCCCCACCAGTCTCATTAAAGTTCTATGATAACCAATTTCTTTTTCTCTGAGCTAGAAATTTTATCATCTTATGTAGGAAAATTGTCACTTAAAAGAATCCACATTGCAAAATGTTAACCAAGCTTTTATGGTGTGAAATTTAACCCATAATGCCCAGGACTTTTTAGTTTTCCTCTTGGAGAGACAGATGCTTATGGAAGTTTCTCACAATGTCGACAAACAAAAACTTTTCAACCATTTATCACCAACAGCAGGTCCAGAAAAAGTGGAACAACTCATCTGATCTTAACCCCTGGAATTTTCCCAAATTAATTACTTAGTATATCCAGCCCACCTAAGCTTTCTCAGATTTCATGTGTGAATGGCTGCAGTGCTGATCCAAAGCTCTTTACAACCTCCTTTTATACTTTGAACTTCTGGACAGCTGCTTTTTAATGCTTTAAAATGCTCTGTGGTAGAAATAGTTTTCACTGAATGTTAGGATATTATCCAACTGTAAAGTCTTAAATTTTCAAAAATGTATCTAGTTCTTTAATATTTAACGTTCTTTTTCATATTGCTTACTCTTAACTATATATAGTAGACTAAGTTCATTATGTGCTGCTAATCATGGACTAGATTTATTTTTACACCTAGAATAGTAGAGTTTCTGTATGCTCAAAAATACTGATAATTGTCTCAGAAAAAAATATTTAGGAAGATAAATGCATTTCAGAAGGAAAGAGGGATTTTAATACAGAACAGATAGGGAATACCCATTGTTACACAGACTTTGGAGTACCATTTGAAATTTTCTGTTAAATATGAACATGCATGCACATAAATGACATAGCAATTTCATAAATGGAAACACAAGTACACAAATAGAACCAAATGAGAATGTTCATAGAAACATTTTATATAATATGTCCATACTGATAACAAAGATCAACAGTAAGTTGAAAAAATATAAATTGCTCTATGCAATAATAATAAAATGAAGGAAGCGCCATGCAAAAATATGGCTGATGGCTGGGTGGGGTGGGTCTTGCTATAATCCCAGCAATTTCAGAGGCCAACATGGGAGGATAGCTTAAGGCCAGGAGTTTGAAACCACCCTGAGCAGCACAGCAAGACCCCTGTCTCTACAAAAACTGTAATTAAAAAATTAGCCAGGCGGGTGGATCACGAGGTCAAGAGATCGAGACCATCCTGGTCAACATGGTGAAACCCCGTCTCTACTAAAAACTACAAAAAATTAGCTGGGCATGGTGGCGCATGCCTGTAATCCCAGCTACTCAGGAGGCTGAGCCAGGAGAATTGCCTGAACCCGGGAGGTGGGGGTTGCTGTGAGCCGAGATCGCGCCATTGCACTCCAGCCTGGGTAACAAGAGTGAAACTCTGTCTCAAAAAAAAAAAAAAAATTAGCCAGGTATGGTGGTTCCTTCCCTGTAGTTTCAGCTATTCAGGGGTCTGAGGCGGGAAGATTGTGTGAGCCTAGGAAGTCAAGGCTGTAGTTGATCATGCCACTTCATTCTAGCCTGGTTGACAAGGAAGACTCTGTCTCAAAACAACAACAAAAAAACAAAGAATGCAGATGCAGACACTGCCTTAAAAAGTATATGTGTGTGTGTGTGTGTGTGTGTGTGTGTGTGCGTGTGTGTGTGTAAATGGTCAAATTTTACAAACATAATCTCGATTGAAATAAGTCAAACACAAGTATTTCAATTTATTTGTATAATATTATTTATAGACCATTTAACAATAAGAAAATCAATCTGTAGTACAAAAGTCAGGACTGTAATTACTTTCTAGAGGAGGGGAAGAGGTGAGATTGGATATGAGCACAAGACTGGGTGTTTGGCAATGGTACTTGGCCAAGGTGGTAATTACACAAATGTGTTTTCTCTGATCACTCAAACTGTGCACTTATGATTTGTGCACTCTTCTTTACATCCATTATACTTCTTGGTAAAGAAAAATTTAAGTTGGCATATTGTAAGTGAGGTACTTAAAAATATTAACATCTATTTTTTCTTGACCATTATCAGCACCTTTGCTCCCTTGATAATCCGTCTTACAGACTTCAATTTGATTCATCCCTTTCCTCATTTATTAAACCCAAACTGTGATAAGTTTTTCAATTCTTATTTCTGAATTTTTTAAATGATTTACCAGAATATAAACTAATTTTATCTTTATTCCTATTGCCAGTCCCCTGTCTTAGCCTGCTTTGTGTCACTATAAAGGAATGTCAGAGGTTGGGTAATTTATTTAAAAAAAAAATATTTTGTTGGCTTATGGTTATGCAGACTGCAAAAAGCATGGCATTGGCACCTCCATCTGATGCAGACCTCATTCTGTTTTCACTCATGGCAGAAAACAAAGGGGAGCCAATGTGTGTGGCAGTCATATGGTTAGAGAGGAAGCAAGAATCCGGCTATTTTTAACAACCAACACTTGTAGCAACTGATAGAGTGAAAACCTACATTCCCTGTCCCTGGAGAGCTTTAATATATTTATAAAGAATCTACCCCTGTGACCTGAACACCTTTACTTATTACCCACCTCTAACACTGGGGAACAAATTTCAACATACTAATTTGTAGAAACATACCAACCATATTGAAACCATAGCATCCCGTGACAGAGACTCTCCCAACTTCAGGATTAAACAACTGTACTGCTGCAGGTTGGTTTTACTGATTTGCGTTCCTTTTATCTGTTTTAGATACTTTTCCTAAGCCACCACCCTTTGCATTTAACACCTCTCATCTAGTACTTACTTCAGTGACTTTGATCACCTACCAGAAATGCATAAAACATTTTGCCTTGCGTTGGAGCCCCTCCATTATCTGATCTATATGATTTTATTGTTATTTACAAAGGTTTTCCAGTACGAAGTGACTCTTCTAGAAAGACTTTTATTCTCTATATTTTATGAAAAATATATTCTAATGGCAGCTTTTTTCTACTCAAGGTGTTCTTTCATTGTTTATTTCTATATTTACCCACAGGTCTTCAGTTCTGTTTGATTACACTTGATCTAATAATCTCTTTTTTGGTAACACTTACATAATTCTTAAAGACTGCAGAGTATATGTTGGGCACAGTAGCTCATGTCTATAATCCCAGCATTTTGAAAGGCCAAGGCAGGAGGATTACTTGAGACCAGAAATTTGAGACTACCCTGGGCAACACAATGTGACTGCATCTCTACACATTAAAAGTAAAAAAAAAAATTGCCAGGTGTGGTGGTGTGCCCCTTTTGTCATAGCTACTCAGGAAGCTGAGGTTAGACAATCTCCTGAACCCAGGAATTCAAGGCTTGAATGAACTGTGATTGTGTAACTGCTTACCAGCCTAGGCAAATGAGATGCTGTCTCAGAAAAATAATGCAGAATGTAATGACTAATTTCATTGTTCTGATTTACTTATTTATAAAGATGCAACTAATATTATACACCATAATCTGTAAATAATAAACATATGGAAACATATAGAAAAGTTCTCTGTCATTTTTTCCCAGATTTTCATAGGTATATATAAGATAAAGATAAGGAAACACATCACTTGATTAGGCTGAAATATTTAACTTTTATTTATATGTATATAATATATATACCTTATATATAATAATATATATTAATTATAATTATATAGTACATTATATAATTGTAAATAAATTATATTATAATTATAAATAAATATAATTATAATATATATTATAACATAACATTATAATATAATATATAATATATAAGATATATATATATGTGAGATGGAGTCTCATATATATTATATGTAAATTATATATACATTATATACATATATAGTATATATGTATAATATGTATATATAATATATATGTTATATCTATTATATACACATTATATATAATGTATATATTCCATGTAAGTTATATATAATGTATATGATATAACATGTTATGTATTATATATAACATATATATCACATATATATTATATACATATAACATGTATGTGTGAGATGGAGTCTCCCTCTGTTGCCAGGCTGCAGTGCAGTGGTGTCATCTCGGCTTACTGCAACCTCCACCTCCTGGGTTCAAGCGATTCTCCTGCCTCAGCCTCATGAGTAGCTGAGAATAGAGGTACCTACCACCACATCCCGCTAATTTTTGTATTTTTAGTAGAGATGGGGTTTCACCATGTTGGCCAGGATGGTCTTGATCTCTTGACTTCGTGATCCGCCCTTTTTGGCCTCCCAAAGTGCTGGGATTACAGGCATAAGCCACTGAGCCTGGCCCTGAACTTCAAACTGTTTCTGAATACTACAGGAGCAAAGGACTGAGGGCAATATGAGATTTCTTGTAAAGAATATAGAGAGCTTCACACAGGCTAAAAACCGAGTTTAATAGGCAGAAACAAGAAGTTTCCCATTAGTTTGGGTGAGGGACAGACATAGAAGTGACTGCATTTAGTTTGTGGTGAGTGATTATTTTCACACCTCTTTGGTGAGACTTTTGAAAATCATAACTTTATCTCAAAAGTTATCTTCCCAAGTGTTTGAGGACATTTTAAACCCTAGTGTATATAATCAGTGTGTGTATGTAGTGAGTAATATATATAAGATTACAAAGGTATAAAATACAATTATATTATATGTTGTATATTAAGCACTTAACACATCCAAAACATAGCAAGTCCACCAAAAAATTACTTTATGGTTGATTTGGTAAGATAGTTATTCTATTTTCTATTTATATTGGTATTAAACTTTAGGATATAGTGCAAATATAGAGAGCAAGATTAGAGGTTCAAAGCTTTTCTTTCATTCTTAACTATGATCATTTGACCACAGTTAAATGTTTTCTTTAAAAACTAAAGAATTTGCTTACTCGCAAACTTTAAAACTATTAGTTGGAACCTGGTAGTTATCAGTGGGTGATGTCGTAGTCCTTTTTCTGTTGTTATAACTCAACACCTGAAACTGGGAAATTATAAAGAAAATATATTTATTTCTTAAGATTTCTGGAAGCTAGTAAGTTGAAGGTCAAGATTTGTAACTGGTGAAGTCCTTCTTGCTGGTGGCTGTCTCGGTAAAGTCCTGAGGGAGCACAGGCATCACATGGCATCAGGGCTCACAAAAGATGGCCAAACTGGCTTTTTAAACAAGCCCATTCTCATAAATAACCCACTTACTCAGTAAGCCATTAAGCTGTCAATATTAGGGCAGAATCCTCAGCACCCAATCACCTCCTAAAGGTCCCACCTCTCAACACTGCAGCGTTGTAAACAGGGTTTCTAACACATGAACTTTTAGGGGACACATTCAAACCATAGAAAATGATTAATGCTATCAGGAATAGGAAGCATATGCTATAAAATATATGTGTCCGTGGTAACTATTATAAGCCCCCAGACTCAATGGATTCTTTCAGAAGAATTTTCTAGGAAAATGGAGTTTAACTTGTCCTACAAACTTAGGCAAAAATTTAATGATAGGGAGAAAGCAAAGAGGTAAATATTCTAGTTTTACCTAAAAGATTTACATTCCTCTTGGGAGGAGGAATCAAGTATTCATAAATAAGTTGCTATTTTCTTTATATAGCCTACAAAATATGTAAATGTTATCCCATATGGAAATAGTAATGTCCGATAATTTAAACATAAACATTTGTTATTTTATTTATTGGATTTGCGACTGTAATGAGCATTTTTTAAATATGCATAAAATATTTTATGAAACATTATTCTAATGTTTCATAAAATATTGTATTTTTTTACAAATCATATTGTATTTTTTTCAATTAAAAAAATACAATATATTATTATAATATATTGTATTTTTTTAATGGAAAAAATTCACTTGGGATAGGCCTTAACTAAGGAATTTATATATCTGCATGTATTGTAGTTTCTTAAAATGACAATGAAATTTGCAATTCCTAAGAGAAATTTGTGAGGGAAAAGTATAAATGGTAAAAAATAAATAAAAACTTGTTTAAAGATCTGTTTTAACCAAATACATATTTTAACTCAAGGTACAACAAAATAATGACATTTCTATGGATAATGAGACCTTTAAATTAAGTAAATGTATATAAATATGCTACAGGTTATAGAAATTTCCGTTGTCTGTATGATTTTTTATACATAATTTAAATTGGTTTTAACTAACAAAGTTAGAAAACATCAGTGTGGCATTTGCAGATAACAATGCCTGAGTTGCCATGTTGATTTTGAAAATATATTCATCATTGTTTTACGTTAATTGTGTTTGAAATAACACCTATGGAGTTATAGGTCTCTATTTATTGTATAATTATCCAAAATTATTTTAAGTTACAGCCACTTAGCATGTAAATAATGTCCTAGAATTTGAGTATATAGAAACAATTCACATTCCTACTACTTTATTTATTTGAAGCAGCATCAAATCTGTATGCACAATAAAAGTAGTTACATTTTCACCAAAGTTAACAGTCAATTAACTGGATGAGTGCAGGGGTTTTTTTTGCAGTTGTTTTGATATATTATTTTGCATTACATTTACCAAAAATACAAACACTACAAATATGTTTCAACTAATAACGCTGTGTTAATATGTAGTATTTTGTATCTATAATGTATCCTATTAGTCCCAATTCAAAAGAAAAAATAATTTATAAATAAAATGTCCTGTTATTAAAATAGAGAAATAATGAAACTCAACATTCTTATACAATTAGTTCATTATATTAAAATTTGTTATTTTAACGAACATTGGCATTGCATTTCATTTTCATTTCAAGATTATGACATAAAGCCTGTTGTATTTTCTTATTCAATGTCTACATTTTGTTTTCATTTTCATGCATCAGACCCTGACATAAGCATGCAAATGGAAACAATAACATTAACAAATTGATTCTTCTGAGTAAGGCATTACATTATTTAAATGGGAAATTGAAAGCCACTAGTAATTTTGTTATATTGACATATATTTTTATAACTAAATATCTTGAGTATATAAATAATTCTATAGTCATCCATATTTTATGTGAATTTATTTTAAACATAAAAATGGAAGTATATTTCCTGCCTGACTACTATCTATATATAGATGTGGAAACTCATATGAGAAATATACATAAATATTTATGTTCCATGTGGGTATAATAAACAATATAATTATCATTATATTCACATTCAGTTAAATTTTATGTGTTTGTATGTATTTATGTAGAATATGTCACACATTTTGTTACTAAGCATTATGGGACTTACTTGTATCTAAGTTTTGGCATTTATTAGCCTGCTAAACTAAGAAATATATCATAAACTTCTTTATCCTCTTCTGATTAATTTGAAAAATGAAGCTGCTGTTGTTGTGAGGATAAATAAAATCAAATACATCAAGTGCTATGCATATAGTTGAATATATAGTTATTGCCATATAAATTATGTAATGATACGTATGTAAAATGTTAAAAGTTTTATCAGAATGCAATACAGAGTGTTTCAAATTATATTTTCTAAAGGTTTAGTTTCTAAGTACTACACTATACAAGAAATACAAATAATTAACCATTAACTTAAAAATAGTAATAAACATATGTATAAATTTTAAATCTGTCATATACACATATATACAAATATGTATATGTAAAAATATGTAAAGGTATATATATGTATATATACATTTATATACATAAGAGGACTTCAAAAAGTTCATAAAAATGAAATGAAAAGATGAAAATTAAAAGCATAAGCTTAGCTTCTCAATATAAGTCCCATAAAGGTCAAATCACTTTGTAAGCAATGATACCAGCCATTTAGCCTATTCTTAAAGAACTAGTGTCCTGAAAATTTAATTATGTCAGTTTAGTCTTTTTAAAATTATTAACTGAAAAAATAAATTGGTGCCCTCAAATTTTTTTTTTAATTTTAGAAGACAAAAAGTAATTAAAGGGAGCCACATCAACTAATAGTAGATTCGTATGATTTCCCGTAAATATTTTCACAAAATTGCTCTTGTTCGATAACAGGAATGAGTAGGAACATTATCATGGTGGAGAAGGTCACTCTGGTGAAGCTTTCCTCGAGACTTTTCTGCTAAAGCTTGACTAGTTTTACTCATAATAAGCAGAGGTTATTTCTTTAGCATGCCAGAAAGTCAACAAACAAAATGTCCTGAGCATCCTTAAATACTGTGGCCATGATTTTTCCTTCTGGCTGCTCTGCTTTTGATTTCAGTGAACCAATTTGCCTTTTGGTGTCTATTGCTTTGATTGTGTTTAGTCTTTCAGATTGTATTGTTAAAGCCATGTTTCAGCTGGTGTTACAATCATTTGGAAAAAATGCTTTAGGATCGTGATTCTACTTGCTTAAAATTTTCATTGAAAGCTTTGCACTTGTTTGCACTTGATCTGTGCACAGCAATTTTAGCGCCTAATGGAAAGTTTGCTCAATCTTAATTTTTTAGTCATAATCCTGTATATTCAACCAGTCATTTTGTTTGTGCTGTTAATTGTTTGTTTTCTTCAATTAGGAAACAAGCAAGAAATTTTTTCTTCACAATTGACGTAGATAGTCTGTCTCTGCAGGCTTTATCTTCAACACTGTCTCATCCTTTCTTAAAATGAGTTGTCAATTTGTAAACTGGTGATTTCTTTGGAGCAACGTCCCTTTAAACATGAAATGCATGAATAATTTCATCATTCTTTGGCCTTCTTCAATTTAAGTAGAATTTATGTTCCTCTGAAAATGACTTTTTTTCAAACTGGTGTTTTATCTTTCTTAGTTTCTCAAACTGCATCCTATTTAGATATATTATCACAAGTTTTTATGGGTTTATTTTGATGCAGAAAAAATAGAAATCCATGAATTGTTTTTCCTTCATAGTACACATGTTGCATAGACTTTTTAATGATGTGTGTGTGTGTGCGCGCGCGTGCGCGTTGACGCCCATAGTCTTGGTCTGTTTGTGCTGCTATAATAAAGTGAAACTGGATAATATATTAAAAACAGAAACTTATTTCTCACAGTTCTGGAGGATAGGAAGTCCAAGATCAAGTTGCCAGCAAGTTTCATTGTCTAGGGAGGGCTGTTCTCTTTTTCTAAGATGGCATCTTGTTGCTGCATCCTCCAGAAAGCAGTAATGCTATGTCTTCATGGTGGAAGGTCGAAGGACAAGAGCAACAAACTTCCTCTGCCAAGTCTTTTATAAAGGAAATCAATCCCATTTATGAGAGCTCTACGCTCATAATTTAATTATCTTTCCAAGGCCTCATCTGTTAATAGTGCTACATTTGAAATTAAGTTTCAATATCCTGAATTTTAAAGGAGACATAAACATCTAAACCAAGCACAGACATAAATGCCTATAGACAGATATATGTACATATATTAATAATCAAAAAACATATTTTCAGTGATTATTTTTATAACAGATTTAATAAAATAATAAAGATGAATTTTATGAATGTATCATATGTGCTAATTATCAGGCTCAAAAATTAGAGAATGAATCTTTCTTGGGAAAGTTTTCTAATGTAGATTGTGCTTCTTTATATCATACACCAATTTCAACTTCTCCTTCTTCTGCATTGCAATACACAGAGATTTGTGATTTACCTTTATTAGATGAGTATTGCTTCTTAGAGCTTATCAAACATGATTAATTTTTCAAATCACAAATAGACTGATTTTGTAATAAGCCATGGTAGTTTATATCTACCTGTGATTTTACTCCTAGTGACATTGTCATATTCTTGACATTTAGAACATCAGTGCAGATTATTTTTGTGTGAATAAAAGAAATGTAGAGCAAAACAATGAAATCTACAAATGATTCAAGTTATTTTATATCTCAAGTATTTATACATTTTCCATTAGTATTACTATCATCACTTATTTCCAGTTCACATGATATAATTGTAGGTAAGAAATTGTATTAATGAAGTAAATTGAGTTCATAAGATTCATATCTGGAATTTAAAGCTAATTTTATTTTCATTGCACCACTCTCAAAAAGTTGCAGTCTAATAAGAAGGAAAATAGTAGTATTTAAATATGCAACATACAAGAATGAATATGATACATTTCTTTAGTGGAAAGCAAAAATATGTCATAAGGGTTGAGAGGAGTGAAATTGCATGGAGAGTACAAGAGGAATAAACATTATAAAATCTAAATAGGTGTAATTTGTATTCTCTATAGAATATGCTTTAAATATTTTTAAATCAGTTTTTTAAACGTTCTTATAGACTAACTCCAACTCTAAAACTTAAGGCAACTATTGGTTTCATCCTTACATTTTCAGCTACATGAAAGATCTCATTTCAGTTAATATTTTTTTGTGGCATGCAAGAGCCCTGATTATTGTAGATTCATTATGATATACAGTAAGTTTAATTTTTTAAAATTATCTAAAGTTCTATAGTGAAAAAAATCAGAACATAAAAGTCTCATAACAATATTTAAGAGTTTGGTGTAATTCTATGCTTTATAAAAATTGGAACCTAGTTATCATTTGATAAACTTGTTTTTTCAGTTAATGTATTTTAAAGATACATTTTTACATGATTTTTATACTTCTACATAAATAGTATAGTTTGAAAACATTTAAAGTTATCTATATATATTTTAAAAACATTTCTTCCACATGATTTTAATTCTTATATATAAATATTATGTTTAATTTATTAATTCCTCTATTGGTGAGTATAAAGTTGTTGACAGTGTTTTATATTTTAAATGGCACTCATTCTTAATATATGCAGTTCAGCAAAAATTCAGAGTTTTTTTTCAAACATTGTAAGGAGGTCTATAAAATGTATAATTTGCATTTTCATGCATTTAAAAAATTTTGCATGTTTCATGCTGTTTTGAAATGTATATTGTTTAATAATACATCTTGGAAATATTTCCACATTATATGAATCACCTTATTTTAAAAGATATTTTATTTACATTTTTAATTGACAAAACTTGCACATGTACATGTTAATTTTAAGTATATATACATGGTGCAATGGCTTATTAACGTGTATTATTTCACATTTATTATTATTGTTATTCGAGATGGAGTCTTACTCTGTCACCCAGGCTGGAGTGCAATGGCACAATCTCAACTCACTGTAACCTCTTCCTCCTGGATTCAAGAGATTCTCCTGCCTCAGCCTCCCGAGCAGCTGGGATTACAGATGCATGCCACCACGCCCAGCTAGTTTTGGTATTTTTAATAGAGACAGGTTTTCACCATTTTGGCCAGGCTGGTCTCGAACTCCTGACCTCGTGATACACCCACCTCCACCTCCCAAAGTGCTGGGATTACAAGCGTGAGCCACCACGCCCTGCTTATATTTATTATTTTTATGAGAACACTTAAAATCTATTCTGTTAAAATTTTTTAAACATAATAATTATTATTAATTATAGTTACCATTTTGCACTGTAGATTTTTTTAAGTTATTTCTTCTATGAGACTGACATTTTATATCCTTCAACCATCATTTTTTCCAAGCAGCCCCCCTCTCAGCTTCTGGTAATCACCATTTACTCTCTATTTGTGAGTTCAATTTTTTAGAGTCCACGTGTAAGTGACATCATGCAGCATTTCTCCTTTTATGCATGACTTACTTTGTATAGAATAATGTTCTCCAGGCTCATTCATGTTGTTCCAAATGACAGGATTCCTTCATTTTTAAGGCTGAATAATCTATTCTGTGTATATACCACGTTTTCTTTATCAATATATATATGGCCACTTAGGTTGATTCCATGCCTTAGCTATTGTTAAGAATGTTGCAATGCACATGGGAGTCCAGATATATTTTTGGCAAAGTGACTTCATTTCTTTTGACTATTTATCTAGTAGTGAGATTGTGGGATCATACAGTAGTATTTCCATATACTAACAATGAGCTATACTAAAAAGAAATCAAGAAAACAACCCTACCAAAAATATAAAATATTTAGAAATAAATTTAACTAAAGTAATGAAGGACATGCACACAGAAAAATATAAAACACTGATTACTAAATTGAAAAAGGCACAAATTAATGGAAAGCTATCCAGTGTTTATGGGTTGAAAGAATTAATATTGTTAAATTTTCTATATATCCAAAGTGATTTACAGATTCAATGCAATCTGTAACAAAATTTCAATGACATTTTCTTTATAAATAGAAAAAACAATTCTAAAATTTGTATGTAACCACAAAAGACCCCAAATAGCCAAAGCAATCTTGAACAAATAAACCAAACCAAACAAACAGACAAACTGGAGGCATCACACTACCTAACTTCAAAATATACCACAAACCCATAGTAATCAAAACAGCATGGTACTGGCACAAAAACAATCATATAGACCAAGGAAATAGAAGCTCAAAAATAAATCCACAAATTTCATGCATTTTAAAACATTATTTCCTGGGTTGTGACAAATTGATGGTAAAGAGACTTTAAAACTGCAATGTAGGACAAGTTTTTAAAATGGTGACCACCAACAAAGTTGAGTTTCTGTTTTGCCCTATTGTTTTGAAGAGCAGTGCAGGTTAAGAAACTTTCTCACCCTTTGTTTTCCAAAGAACAGCTTACTACAGAGAGCCACCCTTTTCCATATTACTTCAGTAAGATTCTTAGATGTCTCCATAGTTGATCTATGACAAGGCTAGATGGGAACTTTTAAAATTCTCTTTCTTGGCCTTATAAATGATTAGTGGGACTGCTTGTCTATACTAGTCAAAGGGCACAAAATGCTTGTTAATCAAACTTTGATTAAGCTACTTTCTTTCATACAGGCCACTGAACTGGAAGTTCCCCTCAGCCTCTGTCAACATATACTCTGGCCTCAGGTAAAATTCTTTCTGATATACTATCAAATTATTTCACTTTTTAAATCCATTTTACTTCCCCACACTTGAGGGTTTCTAGCCTCAGTTACCCCTCTCTATATTTAAAACAACAAACACTTTACAAAACAATTAAGACACAGATCTTATGGTCAGAGCCTTCTCCCTAGTGTAATAGTTTATTTCTTCAGTTTGTGTCAATCATTTCGAATAGAGTCTCTCCTTACTAAGTCCAGAGCTGTGTTTTCACACCAAGTTGGAATAAGATCAATAGTTTGGACTAGCAAAATATTCACATATAGAGAGCCATCATTATTATATGTTACATTTTTGTCTTTTGTGTTTACTTTTCTTTGAAGAGCTTACACAGAGAAGATATTCACAAAGTAAATGGGTGGAACAAGTAAAAATGTATCTTAGAAATAAAACAATACAGAAAGTAGTTTATTATAATAAAGCATTTCAAAGTAAAAGCATAAACCCTTTAAGTTTAAATAAAAATACTGGCATTATTTCATGAGAGGCACATGTATGTCATGCTTGCACATGTCTGGTCCTGTGTATACATTCCAATGCCATAAGAGCTCAGGGAATATTAGAGTGTATAATATTTTTATACTAGATATTTTACATAGGTTAGTCAATCTGCAAAAGTAAATTGGAAATGTAGTTACATAAAGAGTAAATAAACACTCAGGCATATCATCAAAGATGCTTGTAAAGTGGAGTAGCAGATGCAATGAGTCCATAAAATTACAATTAAAAAATTAAGTCATATATGGGATCTAAAATTTATAAGATATAATTTTGCTTTGGGAAACTTTTCTATATTTAAAATAAAACTGTGATATTGTATTCAAATTTTTCTGGTGGTTATTTCCATTTTAAAACTAAGGTTTACCACTCCTATCCTAAAAGTAAGGGAGATAAAAATACCAAAGATATGTAGTTCATTTTATTGCTTTGTTAACAATCTTCTGTTAATTCTATATTTTCACAAGTCTGTTCATTACTATATGTCCTCTACAGAAATTAGTTTCATTGTCAAGAGATTTGGGTTATTTTAGTGCATTTCTGATTTAGGAGAAGAGAATGATTATGATTAATTTCTACAAATGGTAACACTTGCATTCATATTATTGAGTTTTTTTCAGTTCAGCTAAGTAATCAGCATAGTATTTTGTTTCAGCAGCCAGAGGTTCTAAATTAATTACAGCATTGTAATTCAATAGATTACAACTTTAAAGGAAGAAGGCAAAAAATACAAGACAACGTTTAGGTGATGATAGAGCAGTAGATACATATCAGATAAAAGAACGTGCATTTAATATAACTTTAACTTTCTTATTGTGTATTCTATGTAAAATATTCACACTGAAGAAATGCAAGTAACTGTGTCTCAATAAAGGTACATTAAAGTTTGCATTATGATTTATGGACAGTTGAATTATACTCTATTCCATAAATTCTTCTATGACTGATAATTTTTTCTTTATCAACAAAATATGGAATTTCTATTATGTATCATTTTACATCTGAATTTTAGGATATTATGTTCTATAGTTACCAACATTTAAAAATACTTTTAGATCCACATATGTCCTATAATTATTCATCTGCAAATGCTAAAAATATTACACCTACTTAGTATAAATGCTTTTGTGAAAATACATGAAACTAATTATACTTGAGTAAAGTGTAAATGAAGGTGAACATATAATGCAAATTTTTACACTCAAATTTATTACTAAAGTATTTATCAGCAAATCCTCGTCATCCCATCAGTAAGACCAGTTGTTAACCCTACATGCAAAATCCATTTCTCCCATTCCTTCTCCTTTACTATTTTGTTGTTTCCACGCTAACAGACCATACTTTTACAAAGATCAAGAATATTATTCCAGGTATGCTTGTTCACCCCAGCAAGTCTCTTCAGAAAACTAATAATCAATGAAGTGTGCTCACATAAAAATCTCTAAAGAATTCTGATAAAGCAGTACATTTTACAGCTTGCCTCTCTTGAGAGAAGCTTTACAAATGAAGCCAATTGCTTTCTCCACTGGGAGTTCTAAACAGTAGAGATCAAGGGAGAAGGTAATATTTGCCATTTCACAAATTAAAGAGTGCATGGTAACTTTAGTGTCAGAAAGTTTAATTATTTTTTTCTGCTTTGTAGTTTAAATAGTTTAATCCAGGTTTCCCTGCAGCTGACAACTTGAAGTGAAAAACCAAGCAGAATGACAGCATTTACTGAAGCAGACAATGTAGCTCAAAAATGCAGAACTCTCTTCTGGAATACTAGACAAGGTTTTTCATCTGTATCCACACGACTGGGTAAAAACTCCAGTATTCCTCTAATGCAGAGAACATCAGCAATGATACAGTTTTCTAAACATTTGATTGAAATAGAAAAGATCTAAAAATATCTTGACATAAAATATGCAATACGAGTTAAGTATATATTATTCATACTAAATTTACAGTATATACAAAAAAATGTATTTTGAAAACAGTGTCCAGAAATCATACATTGTAGGAGCAAACATCTTTGTATATTACATATAATTTATTGACTGTTTTCCTGTATTTTTATTACTTTTATTAATATTTTTCTCAGATAAATTGTAGTTTAGGAAACTAAAAAAAATTGGATGACATTTATCTATTTATAAAAACAAATTTTTAATAGCTTACAAGTATGATTGGGTGTTGTAAATTTTGACGTCTAATAACGGAAGTGCTAAGAAACCTGAAAGCAGCCTCTATTAGGAAGAGAAAATTTCTGTAGCAGAGAGAAATTGCAAGAAGATACTTTACTTGGAATTTATTTCTATCATTTTCAATTTCATTCCTGTGATTTTTTCAGCTTGTAGTGTTACTAGTTTACAAATTTTCCTTAGCCTCTTATGATCCCTTGAGGGTATTCATCTCTTCTTGAATCTTCAGAGCCTACTATAACGTAGTTACTTCCGGGTGTGTCATTTATTCATTCATTTCTATACATTCACTCATTCATCTATCCATCAGTAAATGGTTAATTATTGATTATTTGTTAAGTGTTGTGCTGCTTATTTGACCTTGACAATGTGTACATGTGTGTGTGTGTATATGTGTGTATATATGTGTGTGTGTGTGTGTGTGTGTGTGTGTGTGTATATATATATATACACACACACACACACACACACACATATATATAATTTCTGCAACAACCCTAAAAGAGCTCATTGTGAAATAATTTCTGCTAACAAAGTTCTTATTGATTTACTTTGGAACAGACAATAAAGGTTTTAATAAGACTTACTGTATTAGCTTTGCTATAGTAAGAAATCTCAGTGACAATCAAAGTTTATTCTTTCTTCATACTGAAGCTAGTAGCTCTGCTCCTCCTCTATGGTGTTTTTAAAAATTTTCTCATGCAAGTTGCAGACTGAAGGAGAAGACCCTATGTGAAATATGACATTGATCAGGTGGATGGTAAATTGTAAGAGAATTGGCATAAGTTACCTCTTCTCCTGTCTTATTGGCCAGAGAAATCACATGACGAAGGCTGACAATAGTGTCAGGATATAGTCTCCGAGTTATGCTAGAATAAGCAGTAAGTAGAGATGGAAAAATCTGTTCAGCAAAGGGAGTAAAGGACAGGTAGTAATTATGTAAGCTTGATCTTACAGACAAGTGATTTGTTGGTATGTAATTTTGATACTTATAATGGTATTTCTAATTAGGCAAGGATTATCAATTATTTTAAGTATCTTAGTTCACTACATTTTATTCCTTGCATACCTTTTAACCAAATTCCTAAAACCTAAATTCTCATCATTTGTAGCATCAACTTCCAAATGTCAGAAAGCTGTAATACTACATAATAGTTTGTATTGTGAAAAAGAGGTTAACATTAGCAGAGAATAACTTTTGGTATTTTGCTTATAAAATAAGACCTATGCTACTACACAAAAATTTTGTCTATATTAAAAGGATTATTACACATGCTAACGTATTTGTAGCATGCTATATACAATAATGCTGGGTAAGATATCTAACCCTTTAAAAAGCAAAATGTTTAGTATGCATATATACTTCTAAATAGGAATGATTTTATTCATTGAAAATTACAGTTTCTGTCTTAGAAAGCTTATATTCTATATTCTTTTCAGCTAGTTAGAAGCCTAAGGAAGAGAAAAATCCTATGAACAGAATGTTATAGGTGAAGTACAGCTGCAGGGTTGAAATTTCATTATGATTTTATTCGATTTCCATCGCCCCACAGGAACACACATGCTTAATTCATCAGAGCCCCGTTATTATCTCTGCAACACCTTCAACATCCACATGCAACACAAAACCATTAGTATGGCCAGTTATAACATTTACAAAGTGAATCCAGCTTTGAAACGGACCAGTGCTGGCAGGATGCCCCATATGCTTTTAAAACATACACAAAAAAAGTACACAGCACGTTGTTTCTCAAAAGAATGACAGTAGTCTCTTTATACACCTAAAATAAGAAACCTGTGTTTATGTTGATATGGTTAGATAGATTCAGTTCCCATTCATAAAGTGGTATGTTGATTCAAAGATGAAATATGTAACAAATTCCTCATTTGGAAGAAGTCATCTCCACTGCCAGAAATTGCCAAATACTATACCTGATGTAGGAAGAATCTAGCCACTCAAAAGCAATTCCGAATTAGCTAAGATAGAATTTCAATGTAGAGAAATGGTTATGCCCAGTGGTACACTTGCTTGACACTAACCTTTGAATATATATATATATATTTTTTTTTCTCTCTCTCATTTTCTAATTTTTAAATATTCAAAAAGTAACATGTTTATCCATCTAGTGAATGAATGTTAGCTAATAATAATTTTATCTTAACCCATTTATGATTTCAGGTTTTTCTTATGGTATTATCTCAGTCTTGAATAATCTCTATTTTCTTCCTTATACAATAGATTTTAGAATATTTTCTAATTTATAATTCATATTTTCTGTTCCCTTTCAGGATTTTTTCCTTATTTGTACTTAATCTCCTTTGTGGGTGTCTCTTTCTATTCCTGTTCTCTAAGTGGTATTATGTAACAAATAGACTTTTTCCCCTTTGATAAGTTTACAGTAATACTAGAATCAATAGAGTTAATTTTCATGGAGCACGTGTTTTGAAGTGGAACTTTCCAAAGAGAGTGGAATAATGGGTCAATCACTCATATGCTTCCAGAATAGCAGGAATTCTTCTGCCAGCTATAGCCAAAATATAGCCAAATGTAGGAGGCTAGGGATTCCATTCCAGCCCATCTCAGCCATGTTTCAGAAGAGCATGGACAGTTCACAATTCATTCTGTAACCCAAGGGGTCCCCTCCCAGTGACCTGAAGAAAGCCATATCTATTAGTGCACCTGATAACAGGTTCACTGTCTGCAAACATTGAAGCAGACCCCTGTATCAGGATAAGCCCCACATACCAACGTTTTGGAGAGAGTTCAGTCTACCCAGGAACTTAATAGAACACCCACCCACTAGAGTTCCTGGGAATATGGTCACCAAATGTCTCAACTCCAGACCCAGCATCAGCATGTGACCATGACCATGTGACAATGTGACCAGTATGTGACCTACATCCAACTCCAGTCAACTATGATCCCAGAGGCAATCACATCAGCCTGCATACTTACAGGAAAAGACTTTTACTTGATAAAACAAGTTTGTAAAGACTGAAAAAGAGATTTTTAAATTCAAGGCTACACAGATAATAATCTGACAATCATGACATTGCCAAGGGAAATTTATAAAGTTCCAATAATTGATCCCCCAAAAATAGAGATATACAAGTTACCTAAAAAAAGATTTTAAAATAATCATCTTAAGGAAGTTCAATGAGATGCAAGAAAATATGGATAGGCAACTAAATAAAATAAAACTAATAAAATAATGCATGGACAAAATTAAAAGTTTAATAAAGAATTAGAAATCATAAAATGAACCAAACAGAAATCATTTGGCTGAATAATAAGATGACAGAACTGAAAATTTCAACAGAGAGCTTCAACAGCCAACTTGCTCATGCAGAAGAAATGATTGTTAACTCAAAGGCAGACCATTTGCAATTAGTGGATTAGCAGAACAAAAAGAAAGATTTAAAATGAGTGAAGAAAGCATAAGGGATTCATGAGATACTGTAAAACATACAAATATACAAATCATGGGAATATCAGAAAAGAGAGTTACAAAAAAAAAGCAGAAAGTTAGTTTGAAGAAATACTCTCTGAACAATTTCCAAATCTCAGGAGGTATATGAACAGAAAGCTTAATGGACTTCATGCAGATAAATTCAAAAATTAAGACTTTGAGACACATAATAATCAAATTGTCAAAATTCAAAGACAAAGAGAAAATCTTGAAATGAGCAAGAGAAAAGAAACTCATCATTTATAAATTCCTCCCATAAGGCTATGAGCAGACTTCTCAACAGAAACCTTGCATGCTAGGAGGGAGTGGGATAGCATATTTAAAATGCTAAGAGAAAAAGACAGATTTAGCTAATTTAAAGAATACTGTCTCAATCAAGAATGTAACACCTAGGAAAGTTGTGCTTCAGAAATGTAAGTTAGGTATAGCCTAAGACCAACATAAGCTGAGAAAATTCGTTACCATAAGAGTTACCTTAAAATAAATAATTAAAGGAATTACTTTATTTCAATCAAAAATGTAATAAGTATCAATAAAAAAATATATGAAAGTAAAACCCCAGTGGTACATGAAAATATTTAATCAAATTTAGAAGACACTAATACTGAAAAGTTAGTGTGTAAATCTTTTTTTTTTTTCTTTTTTCGAGGCAGAGTTTCATTCTTGTTGCCCAGGCTGGAGTGCAGTGGCGTGATCTCAGCTCATGGCAGCCTCTGCTTCCCAGGTTCAAGCAATTCTCCTGCCTCAGTCTCCCAAGTAGCTGGGATTACAGATGTGCACCACCATGCACAGCTAATTTTTGTGTTTTTAGTAGAGACAGGGTTTCACATGTTGACCAGGATGGTCTAGATCTCTTGACCTCCTGATCCGCCCATCTTGGCCTCCCAAAATGCTGGGATTACAGGCGTGACCACCGTGCCTGGCCAGTGTGTAAATCTTAACTGTAGTATGAGGGCTAAAAGAAATAGATATTAAAAACAGCTATAGCTGTAAATAGTTAAAAGGAACACAACCCACATACACACACACACACACACACACACACACACACACACACACACACACAGAAAAAAACATATATAAATATAAAGTCTGACAATTAGCATAAAATGTGGGGGAGGGGACAAATAAAAGTGTAGAGTTTTTGTATGTGATTCAACTTAAGGTGCTATTAGCTTAAATTAGAATATTATAACCAATATATGTTTTATGTAACCTTCATGCTAACCACAAGAAAAAACTTTCTAGTAGAAACACAAAAGATAAAGTGGAAGAAATCAAAGCATACCACATATAAAGAAAACAAATTATAAAGAAAGACAGCAAGTTTGAAAGAGAACAAAAAATAAACTATAGAACAGTCAGTAAAAATTTAACAAAATGCCAGTAGTAAATCCTTACCTGTGAATAATTACTTTAAATGTAAGTGGATTAAATTGTTCAATCAAAACACCCAGAGTAACTGAATAATTTTAAATCATAAAACAAGATGTGAAAAGGTGCTGCCTCCTAGAGACTCACTTTAGACTTAAGGACACACATACACTGAAAGTAAAGGGATGAGAAAAGATGTTACAGGAAAGTGGTTATCAAAAGAAAGCAAGGAAGCAGGGTTATTAAACACAATAGACTCTAAGTAATATAATAAAAACAGCTAAAAGGCAAAGGTTACTATAAAGGAGTCAATTCATCAAGAGGTTATAACAATTATATATAAATATTTACATGCACATACAATCTTTATATATATATATGTATATACACATACACAACATCAGAGCAACTAAATATATACAGCAAATATTAGTAGATCTAAAGGGTAAGATAGACTACAACACAGTAATAGTAAGGGACTTCAATAATCCAGTTTTAACAGTGGACAGATCATTCAGACAGAAAATAAATAGGAAAACAGTGGGTTTGAACAATATGTTAGACTAAATGTACCTAACAGACATATAGAGCATTCTATCCAATAGCAGCAACATACACATACTTCTCAACTAAACATGAAACATTCTCCAAGGTAGATGGTTATGTTAATAGATTATATGTTAGATCACAAGGCAAGTCTTAATAACTTTAAGAATATTAAAATCACATCAAGTATAGTCTCTAACAAAAATGTAATAAAGCTAGAAATCAATAACATAAGGAATTTTCAAAATGTAATAAAGTTAGAAATCAATAACAAGGAATTTTCAAAATTACTAATGTTATTGATTCCTGGCTTTATTACATTTGGTTATGATAGTTGGAAATTAAACAATTTGTTTCTGAACAGCTAATTGGTCACAGAATAAATTGAAATGGAAATTTTTTAAAAAACCTAAGGCAAAAGAATTTGGAAACACACTATACTATAATTTATGGGATGTAGCAGAAGCAGTTTTAAGAGGGATGTTTATGGCAATAAATGCCTACATCAAAAAAGGAGAAAGATCGCAAGTAATCAGCTACCTCAAGGAACTGAATAAAGGAGAAAAAACTAAGTCCAATCAGTAAAAGGAGGGAAATAATAAATATGGGAAAAGAAATAAATGAAATAGAGACTGAAAAGACAATAGAAAAGGTAAATGAAATTGAGTTGGTTATTTGAAAAGGTTAAAAAAAAAAGGGAAAATAAACACATCTTTAGCAAGACTGAGGAAAACAAAAAAGAGACTCCATAAAATAAAAAACAAAATAGGAGATATTACAACTGATACCACAGAAATATAAAGAGTTATGAGAGTATTCATGATACTATGAAAAATTATATGCCAACAAATTGAATAAACTTTATGAAATGAATAAATTCCTAGAAACATGCCTGAATGAAGAAGAAGTAGAATATCTGAGGAAACAAATAATGACTAAGAATATTAAATTAATAATTTTTTTGAAAAAACTACTGTGGCTGGACTTTGAGTCTTAGATTCTTAGCCTCATTGACTTCAAAGAATGAAGGAGCTGCCATGGCCCTAGCGCCAGGGTGAGTGTTACAGCTCAAATAGAATTCACGGACCAAGAGAGTGAGCTGCAATGAAGTTTATTAGGTAGAGCAAGGTACAGCTTCAGCATAGTAGAGGGGAACCCGAAGTGGTGTCTCTCCCAGCCTGGAAGGCTAGAGTTGATATTCTTTTCCTTATCTCCTCACCTTTTCTTTTTTGTCCATTGTGAGATGTTCATTTTTCAATCCTCCCCTGAGTGGTTTATTTTCAACCTCTTGTTGAATTGGCGGAGGACTCAAGGCCCTAAGTCATCGTGCCAGCCCATTTTGCTTAGGACTGGGCTAGGAAGCCTCTGTACTGAAGAGTTCTGGTTCTGAACCTGGCAAGTCCTTTTTTAGCTGGATCCCTCACTACCATCAAAGAAATTCCCAAGACTAGATGTCTTCATGGTGCAATTCTACCAAACTTTTACAATAGAGTTAATACTAATAATCCTTCTCAAACTCTCCCTAAAAACTGAAGAAGAAATACTTCCAAACTCATTTTATGAGGTCAGCAATACCCTAATCTTTAAGATCTGGCTTTAAGCCAAACAAGGAAACTACAAGAAAAAATTAAGGGCAAATAACCTTGATGAACATAAATACAAAAGCCCTCAATAAAAACTAATACGTAATTCAACAACATATTAAAAGACTTTATTCACCATGATTGACTGGGATTTATTTCTGTGATGCAAGAATGTTTCAACCTATATAAATCAAAAAAATCTGCTATATCATATTAACTGAAAAAAATATGTATGATTTTCGCAAAGATGCAAAAAAAGCATTTGACCAAATTCAATGTCCCTTCCTGATAAAATCTCTGAACAAATTAGGGATAAAAATGTACATCAACACAATAAATAATGCATATAATAAACCCTCAGCTAGCATAATTGCAATTAAATAAATGTTGAAAGCTTTTTCTCTAAGATCTGGAACAAGATGAGGATGCTTATGCTAGCCAATTCTATTTACTATAGTACTGGGAGTTCTAGCCAGAGCAGTAAGACAAGAGTTGTTTTTGTTTGTTTGTTTTTTGTTTTTTTTTTCATGCTAAAAAGGAAAGAAAGAAGTGAAATACCCTACATGCTGATGATATGATTATGTATATATAAACCTCTAAAGATGCCAACAAAATACTATGCTAATTAATAACGTATTCAGTAAAGTTTCAGGGTACAAAATCAACATGTGCAATTCAGCAGCATTTTTACTACACTAATAACAAACTATCTTAAAAAATTAAGAAATCCATTAAGATAGCATATATATTAACGTAAATAAAATTCTTAGGAGTAAATTTAACCAAGTAGGTGAAAGATACATATACTGAAAACTGTAAAGCATTGATGAAAGAAATTGTAGTTGACACAAATAAATGGAAGATATTTTATATTCATGAATGAGAAGAATTAATATTGTTGAAAAGTCTGTACTATCCAAAGTGACCTATGGATTCAGTGTAATTCGTGTCAAAATTTCAATGTCATATTTTTCATGGAAATAGAAAATACTATTCCAAAATTTGTATAAAAATCACAAAAGACCTCAAACAGCTAAAGTGATCTTGAGCAATAATAACAAAGCCTGAAGTGTCACATTATCTTATTTTAAAATACAAAGCAATAATAATCAACAAGTTATTGGTACTGAACTAAACAAAACAATAATAGTCAACAATTTATATGGTACTGAACAAAACAGACACATTGTCCAGTGGAACAGGATAGAGAGCCCAGAAATAAACCCACATATTTAGGGTCAACTGTTTTCTTACAAAGCTACCAGTAATATCCAATGGAAAAGGAATATTTTCTTTATCAAATAATGCTGGGACAAATGGATAGCAACAGGCAGATGAAAAAAATTGAAGTTTTATCTACACCATATACAAATATCAATTCATAATGGATTGGATTTTAGACTTAAATTGTAAGATGTGAAACCGATAAACTACTATAATAAAACATAGGGGAGCCTCTTCATGATATTGCTGTGAGCAAAGATTTCTTGGACAAGACCCCAAGAGCATAGACAAAAACAAACAAATAAATGGGA
Organism: Sapajus apella; assembly: GCF_009761245.1. Taxonomy (NCBI): domain Eukaryota; kingdom Metazoa; phylum Chordata; class Mammalia; order Primates; family Cebidae; genus Sapajus; species Sapajus apella. The sequence continues at coordinate 2,982,479 of NW_022436949.1, read as the reverse complement.
TTACGTCAAACTAGAAAGCATCTACACAGCAAAGGACATAATAAGCAGAATGAAAGGATAATTTACAGAAAGGGAGGAAATATTTGCAAACTTTGTATCTCATAAATGGTTATTATCCAAGATGCATAAGAAACACAACTAATTAGCAAGTAAACAGGGATCCAATTTAAAAAATGTCCAAATGGGCTAAAAAGACACTTCTTAAATGCAATACAAATGACCAACAGATATTATCTATTTACATATTTGTCATATATATATATATCCATCTAAATATATATAAATGGATAGCTATTTGTATATATATAAATATTTATATGCAAATGAATATGTGTGTGTGTGTGTGTGTGTGTGTGTGTGTGTGTATATATGGCTTCCCCTACATGTATCCATTTAAATATAAAAAGATACATATTTATAAGGCTTCACCACTAATCTTTGGAGAAATGAAAATTTAAAACACAATGTCATATCACCTCACACCTGTTAGAATGGCAGTTATCAAAAGACAAAAAATAGCAAGTGTTGGGAAGAGCTGGGGAAGAGGGTACTCGTTTACTGTTGATGGGAATGTGTCTAGTTATTAATGAAAATGGTATAGATACTTCTTGGACAGCTAAAAAAAAACCAATTATCATATGATTCAGCAACTCAATTTTTGGTGTTTATCCAAAGAAACTGAAATTAGTATGCCAAATAGATAGCTGCCCTCCCATGTTAACTGCAGTATTGTTCACAATAGCTAGGATATAGAATCAATCTAGGTATCCGTCTTTAGTTGAATGGATAAGGAAAATACATTATATTTATACAATTAAATATTATTTGGCCCTTAAAAAGAGGAAAATATTTTTTGTGACAGCATGGCTGAACCTGGAGGACATTCTGCTAAGTAAAATAGGCCAAGTACAGAAAGACAAATACCACATGATCTCACTTACATCTGGAATCTAAAAATGTTTGATTCATAGAAGAATGGGGGGTGGACAGGAAAAGAAGAGATACTGATAAAAGGTTACAGAGTTTCAGTTAGGTGAAATAAGCTTTAATGATCTATTGCACAAAGTATTGATTAACAATAATAATGCATTTTGCATTTCAAAATTGCTAAAAGAATAGATTTTTAGATGTTTTCACCTCACAAAAATAAGCATATGAGGTGATTGATTTGTTAATTAGCCTGATTAAATTATTATTCCACATTTGTAAAATATATGAAAGCATCACATTTTATTCTATACATATATACAATTATTAATTTTCAATTAAAAATTAAAATGAAAGGATAAATTTAAAATGTCATCTGGGAATAGAAAAAAACTGAAACTTTCTAATGCTTTTCATACTGACTATCCACAATAATTGCAAAAGGTAGAGACTATGATTAGTTTCCATTTACATATAAAAGAGATAAAAAGTTGTTAAATGACTTTACCAAGGACACTCATCTAGGATGAGGGGACCAAAGTTCAATTCCAGAAAGCCTAACTCCAAGGATAATATTAAGCACTACGTGCTTCTTACACAACGTGCTCCCTGTGTAAACATACCCTGATGCTGCTGATTCCACAATCTACTTTTCTAATCAGATATTTCATTTGAGCTCCAGATCCATGTACCTGACTGTATTAGGCTATTATTGCATTGCTATAAATATTTAAGGCCGCATAATTTATTTAAAAAGAGGTTTAATTTCTCACAGTTCTGCAGGCTGTACAGGGAGCTTAATGCCAACATCTGCTTCTGGGGAGTCCTCAGGAAGCATACAGTCATGGTGGAAGCCAAAGGGGGAGCAGGCACATCACATGGCAAAAGCAGAAGCAAGAGAAGGAGAGTGGGTGAGAATGTGCTACACATTTTTAAATGATTAGATCTCTCAATAACTCATTATCTCGAAGACAGCACCAAGCCATGAGGGATCTACCCTCATGACCCAAACACCTCCTACCAGATGGCACCTCCAGCATTGGGTTTACCTTTCAACATGAGATTTGGATGGGTAAACATATTCACACTACATCACTCTGCTCTTGGCCCCTCCCTAATCTTACATGCCTCTGACATTGCAAAGTACAATCATGCCTTCCCAGTAGTGCTCCAAAGTCTTGACTAATTCCAGCTTTAACTTAAAAGTCCAAAGTCTCATGTGAGACAAGTAAATTCCCTTCCACATATGAGCCTGTAAAATCAAAAACATTTTAGTTACTTCCAAGATGCGATGGAGGTATAGACACTGAGTAAACACAGCTGTTCTGAAAGGGAGAAACTGACCAAAAGAAAGGGGCTACAGGCCACATGCAAAGTCAAAACCCAGCAGGGAAGATCTGCTCATTAAATCCTGAGTCTTCAAAATAATCTCCTTTGACTTCCTCCTACGTCTAGAGCACACGGTTGCAAGGAATGGGCTCCCCAGGTCTTGGGCAACTCTGTCCCTGTGGCTTTGCAGGGTTCAACACTGTAGGCTGACCTCACAGGTTGTTGAGTGCCTGTGGCTTTTCCAGTTGCAAGATCTAAGCTCCTGGGGTCTGGAAGATGATGACCCCCTCTTCACAGTTCCACTATTCAGTGCCTCATTGGGAAGTCTGTGTGGGGCTTCCAATCCCTCATTCCCCCTTTTAACTGCCCTAGTAGAGGTTCCCTGTGTAGACTCTAATCCTGCAGCAGGCTTTTGCCTGGGCACCCATACTTTCTCATACATCTTTTGAAATCTAGGCAGAGGCTATCAAACATTCTTCACTCTTGCATTCTGTGGCACAACATGTGGAAGTCACCAAGGCTATGGCTTGCATTCTCCAAAGTGGTATCCTAAGCTGCACCTGTTTCCATTTGAGCCCAGGCTGGCACTGAAGCTACCAGGAAGTAAGGACCAGTGTCCCAAGGCTGAAGAGGGCGGAGAGGACCTGTGATGGACACACAAAACGATTATTTCCTTCTAGGCCTCTGGGCTACCCCAAAGGTCTGTAAAAAGCCTGTGAGACCTTTTGTTTATTGTCTTGGATATTAACACTTGGCTCCTTTTTATTTATACAAATCTCTTAACAGTGGTTCCTCCACAGCCTGTTTGAATTCCTCCCCTGAAAAAGATTTTTCTTTGCCACATGGCCAGATGGCAAAATTTCCAAATTTTTAATGTTTTGCTTCTTTTTAAAATATAAATTCCAGGTTTACACCATTTTTTTTTAACTTGCAGATCTGAGTGTGGGTTGTTAGAAGCAGCCAGGTCAAATTTGAATGTTTTGCTGCTTAGAAATTTCTACTAGATACCCTTAATCATTACTCCTTTACTTTAAGTCAGAACTTCCAGAGATCCCTACGGCAAGAATAGAATGCAGCCAAGCTCTTGGCTAAGACATAACATGTGTGACCTTTGCTCTAGTTCCCAATAATTTTCTCATTTCCATCTGAGAACTCTTTGGCCTAGACTTCACTTGTCCATATTATTATCAGCATTTTGATCACAACAATTTAACCAGTCTCTAGAGTGCTAAACTTTTCCTCATCTTTCTGTCTCCTGAGAGCAACAAACTCTTCCACTCTTTGTCCATCATTCAGTTCCAAAGTCTTTTCTACATTTTCACATATCTTTATAGCAATGCCCCATTCATCAGCAGCAATTGTCTATATTAGGCCATTCTTGCATTGCTCTAAAGAAATTCCCAAGGCTAGATAATTTAGCAGAAAAGAGGTTTAATCAGCTCATTGTTCTACAGGCAGCACAGGAAGCATAATGCCAACATCTGCTTCTGGGGAAGCCTCAGAAAGCTTACAATCATGGTGGAAGGTAAATGGAGAGTAGGCACACCACATGGCAAAAGCAGGAGTGAGAAAGTTGAGTAGGGGTCACAAACTTTTAAATGACCAGATCTCATGAGAACTCACCATCATGAAGACAGCATTAAGCCATAAGGGATACAACTCCATTATCCATACACCACCCAAGAGACCCTATTTCCACCATTGAAAATTACAATTAAACATGAAATTTGGGCATGAAAAATATCCAAACTATATTACAAACTTCCTAAATGGGGAAAGGATTCCCTGTTTAATAAATGGTGTTGGAAAAACTGGCTAGCCATGTGCAGAAAGCAGAAACTGGACCCCTTCCTGACACCTTACACTAAAATTAACTCCAGATGGATTAAAGACTTAAACATAATACCTAACACCATAAAAACCCTAAAAGAAAATCTAGGCAAAACCATTCAGGTCATAGGTATAGGCAAGGACTTCATGACCAATACACCAAAAGCATGGACAACAAAAGCCAAAATAGACAAATGGGACCTAATCAAACTTCACAGTTCTGCACAGCAAAAGAAACAATCAGAGTGAATCGGCAACAAACAGAATGGGGAAAAAAGTTTGCAGGTTACCCATCTGACAAAGGGCTGATATCCAGAATTTACAAAGAACTAAAACAGGTTTACAAGAAAAAAACAAAACAAGCCCATTCAAAAGTGGGCAAAGGATATGAACAGATACTTTACAAAAGAAGACATACATGAGGCCAAGAAACATATGAAAAAATACTCATCATCACTGGTCATCAGAGAAATGTAAATCAAAACTACATTGAGATGCCATCTCACGCCAGTTAGAATGGCGATCATTAAATAATCTGGAGACAACAGATGCTGGAGAGGATGTGGAGAAATAGGAAAACTTTTACACTGTTGGTGGAAGTGTAAATTAGTTCAACCATTGTGGAAGACAGTGTGGCGATTCCTCAAGGACCTAGAAATAGAAATTCCATTTGACCCAGCAATCCCATTACTGGGTATATATCCAAAGGATTACAAATCATTCTACTATAAGGACACAGGCACACGAATATTCATTGCAGCACTGTTTACAATAGCAAAGACCTGGAACCAACCCAAATGCCCATTGATGATAGACTGAACAGGGAAAATGTGGCACATATACACCATGGAATATTATGCAGCCATCAAAAACTATGAGTTTGTGTCCTTTGTAGGGACATGGATAAACCTGGAAACCATAATTCTCAGCAAACTGACAGAAGAGCAGAAGATCAAACACCGCATGTTCTCACTCATAGGCAGGTTTTGAACAATGAGAACACATGGACACAGGGAGGGGAGCACTACACACTGGGGTCAGTTGGGGGGAAATAGGGGAGGGACGGTGGGGGGTGGGGAGTTGGGGAGAGATAGCAAGGGGAGAAATGCCAGATGTAGGTGATGGGGAGGAAGGCAGCAAATCACACTGCCACGTGTGTACCTATGCAACAATCTTGCATGTTCTTCACATGTACCCCCAAACCTAAAATGCAATAAAATAAATAAATTAGAAAAAAAAAAATAGAAATGCCTGCCCAGTTTCCCTAGTCAGAGACCTGATTCTGCTTCGCTCATTGCTCCCAATCTGAAAACAATTTCTGTCAATGTAGTTTCCCAAATATATTTCAAGTAATTAACATCTCTCTGTCTCCATGGCCACCACCATCTTTCAGAACATTTTGATTGCTTCTAAGTATATGTGTATATATTTAGATTTATAACAATGATTCAGTGAAACGCAATAGTGCCTTGTCTAAATCTTTCCCATTCCTATTGCTGCTTCTGAAAGAGAGGGAAAGCTTAGCACTCTAATTGTATCCTTTGGCCGTAAACACTGATACCCCAAAATATGTTGATGTTGTGCTTTGGTTTTGATTCATTAGAGTTTAGAGCTTAGAGTTTTCTTTTTTTTTTTTTTTCCCTTCTCAACCTCCTGCTAGAATTGATGTGGATTTAAATCACTGACATCAGCCTCCCAACTCATCTTCTTACTTGAAATTTTCTTTTTAGCTTTGTCTCTTAGTTATACTGACAATTACAAGGACGGCATGTACCTTTACTTCTCTGCAGATCACTTTTAGAGACAGAGTCTCGTTCTGTTGCCCAGGCTGGAGTGAGTGGTGTGATCTCAGCTCACTGCAACCTCCTACTCCTGGGTTCAAGCAGTTCTCCTGCCTTAGCCTCCTGAGTACCTGGGATTATAGGTGTGCGCCACCATGCCTGGCTAATTTTTTGTATTTTTAATAGAGATGGGGTTTCACCATGCAGTCCAGACTGGTCTTGAACTCCTGACCTCACCCTCCCAAAGTGTTGGGATTACAGGCCTGAGCCTCTGCCCCAGGCCTGCAGATCATTTTTTGAACTTTTTAAAATGTTGAAATAATAAAAACAGTTGCAAAAAAGGAATATATGTTTCTGTACCTAAATACAGTTTCACCTATTGTTAATATTTTATTTATCATTCTTCTCTCTCATCTACATAAAAATAATTTGCATAAATCATATCTCTATTTCTACTCTAGCTCCATCTATCTATCCATCTATATCTCTGTACCATTTTAGAGTTAGTTAAATAGATTTTATTTCCCCAATACTTCTTTGTCACATTTTTCCTCCAATATGAAATATGGTATCTGGTCAAGTATTTTTGATTTTTTAGTCAAAAATTTTGCCTTTTAAATCTGGAATATGTACGTATCTTCTTTCTTTTTCTTCTTTTTTTTTTTTTTGAAACTAATATTGCTCCCCTGTTTGATGTTTCAACAATATTAGAACCAAACTATATGTTTTTGAAAAAATGCTACAAAAGTACGTTTGTATTCTTTTTGGGGTAACACATCTGAAAGTATACAATGTCTATGAAATCAGTGTTAATACACATTTATGACAGCAGTGCTACATATGTACTTTGGAATACTGGAAAATAATAATGCTATAACCACAGAATTCAAATTTGTTTTGAAATTTTCTTAAAGTAGATTTAACAACATTGTCTTCAAAAAGCTCTTCAGATATTCATAAAGACTGTGAAAGCTTTGTGCTACAAACAGTGAAGAAAAATGATTCCAGGAATTAAAATATTTATCCAATTTAGATGTTGCCTGTTTGTCTTTCTTTAATTCTTAGGACAGTATACAGTGAGTGTTTTTCTTCACATCTGATTTCAATCTAGCATCATTTGCTTCATAGTGCTACTGAATTGTCACATTTGAATCTGTAACTATTCTCATTTACACTTTATTTTGAAAGGCATTGTTGAATTTCGTGTCTTTAGGTCAGTATCAACACTGCAACCCAAACTGCATCATAAATGATTGATAAGAAGAACAATGTGATTGAGATATATAGATAAAACATTTGATAATATAAATCAAATTTTTACTTAAGGATTATTCAACCACAGTTACGTCTCAAGACACTATTTGAGAATAAAATGTTAACTGAATGCTTCATATAGAATTTTTTTAACCTGAGGAATGAAGAAAATGTGTAATTTAACATCATGCAATTTAATATGGATATTGTGCCTAAGTTTATGCAGAAGTTTAGTCTAAAAAAGACTGCCAAAACAAAGAATATCCTTAGTACAATTATACACACACACACACATACATGAAGCCCATTCAAATAAGATCATATAATGTAATAGTTTCCATTGTATAGTATTTGATTGGCTTTCGTGATTCTGATGACCTAGGAAAAAGAAAATAAAAGGGAAGGAGGGACGGAATAGAGGAAAGAAAACAGGAAAAGAAAGAAAAGCCTGATGTCTGTCTACGTAGACATTTGTTAAGATCTCTACAGATGTGTATCTAAATAGTAAATTATAAACTGGGCTCATCTGGAATTGGGCTAATTGTTTCCTCTGCTACACTGTGAGTGCTTCTTGTAATTTTATATTAGTATTCATTTAAGACCAGTTGGGCTTTCTTTCTGAATTACCATGCCAGATGATTCAAAACAAGGATTTTCTGAGCTCCAGACTAAACAATAATTCTTTTGAAATGAAAACCTTTTCCTCACTTTCCAAACTGATTTCTCCTGCTAAATCTCCCATTCTATTTAATTATATGTAATGTGTCATTCACCGCAGAAAAACTCTAGTCTTTCCTGACATCTTTTTCAATTTTTCTTTTTCCAGTATATTACAAATTTTTCTTCATTTCATCTCTTAATATCACACAACATCAATGGTTATCATCTGAGTCACTACCATTCATTAATTTCATACATACTAATTTGTTTCCTGGATTTATTCTCTCAAATAAAAATCAAATCTTGTCATTTTCCTGTCTAAAGTACTTAATACTTCCACATTGTGTTAATGACAGAAATCTAAATTTTATATGTTAGAAGCGTCCCTAGAGATACAGCTTCTGTCTGTCTTCAGTCCACCTCACAAACACAGATTATCATTTGATTTAACTTTGTATCTAACCTTGTTCTTTCCCGCTTCAGGATCAATGCTCACACATGAAGTCTCACTCACTTTTCTTTACCTGACTAGCTCCTACTCATTCAAGTATTAATTCTGATTAACTCCTTGGGGAAGAATTCTCTACCAGCACCTGGATAACTTAGAATATTTTCATAATTCTTTTTTACTCTTTGGCATCTTCATTTGCATAATACTTATCAAAATATATAGTAACTCTCTGTATAATTACTCTCAATAACAATAAGCTCTAAAATTTTAGAGAAAGAGATCCTGCATTTTATTTCTAAATCCCGAAAATCTGTCTACATACTAAGTAAATAGTGGTACCCAGTAAGATGTGTTTGAATTAACAAACAAATTATAAAATTGAAAAAAAATGTATAGAATTAAAAAAAAAAATCAAGAGGAATTCCATTTCAAATAATGGCTACTATGTACATTTGATCATCTGTCTGATAAAAACTTACTGAAACCAATTTAAGGCAAAGGCTGTTATTATTAAGCCTAGCATTTAGAACTACTATTAATCAATCTGGGGCTTTGCCCATTCAATCTGGGCAAGCTAGATGCATAAAGGCTAAATTAAACTTTTGACAGTCTTGTGGGACTAGAGTGACATGACCAAAAAATTGGACCAAAGAAGAGACTGGAAGATTGCACAGTGGGGTTAATGAAAAATCAGAGGTATTTCAGATGTTCATAGGGAACGTAGCTTAGCTTCAATTTATAACAATCTCTATACTGAAGTCACTTGAGCCTAAATACAAATCTGACCTGGAGATACATGTCATATGCCTTAAGTTATTTCTATGGAATTTTATAGTAGAAGGTCCATCTCACAATAAAAATGAATGAGAAAAAAGAAGAGAAAAGACCACATAAACAATGACCAGTCGAAATTATATAAAATATAGAATTAAAGGTGGCCTCAAAAATTTAGTTAGCATAATATTGTTTTTAAAATGTTTAATATATTTTATTCTTGAATAAAATATATTTTTTATTCTTGAATAAAATAATATAAGCCAAAATTTAATATCAATTAATGTTTTTAATGACAGAGTTGAAAAGAGAATTATTATAGTGAAAAATAGTTTGCAATGCAAATGTCAAACTAATCACAGAAAAATAACATGGTGAAACACACCTGAAGTATCAAAGATTTAAAGAGACAATGAGAAGGACTAACATATATTAATTTGAAGCCCCAAAGGAGTGGAGTATACATAGCAGAAATAATTGTTAAAGATAAAATGGCTGAGATTATTCTAAAGGTGATGAGATATTTTCTTCAAGGAAGCAACAATTAGATTGACAGTCCCCGTTTTTAAAAGTAGCAGTAAAAGCCAGAATACAATATTTAAAGAAAATAACTGCAAACTTAGAATTCAATGTACAAAAAAATTCTTCACAGAAACAAGTCTTTTCTGAATATACTATTAAAAAAATGTTTTCTGAATATACTAAAACTAAAATAATGTGTCAAAAGTAGGCCTGAACAAAAACCATTAAAAGGTGGTACTCCAGGTAATTGAAATAACCCCACATGGAAGGACAGAAATAAAGGAAAAATAAAATACAATACATAATACTTTTGACAATGGTACACTTGGTGATTCAGACTATTTCACAATAGGTTCTAGTTGAAAACAACTTGAAAAACTTTTTAAAAATATAAAGATCATCTTGTAAATTTCAGTGAGCCACCACCACAAAAAAAGAAAATGTAGATTTGTATGGCTAAGATCTGTGATATAAACAGAGCCTTAAGAAGTCAGCCTGACACTAGAAATTGCTTTTTGTTTAGCACTAACTGCCAATATTGGATAATATGCAAGTTCCCTTAGAAGCCAAGATTGTTTCCTGATGGAATAATGAAAGACTTATGAAACTAGGACAAAAATATGTTTTCACGTCCCAGTGCTTGAATAGGGCTCCTACAGCAACCCACTGTAAAAAGACAGACAACTTGAAAAAAGAAAACCATAACAATATTCATTGGGATAAAATTGTTGGTTTAATAAATTTCTAAGTAAAATTAAATAACGTCATTAATTAAAGCTTACTGTCTGCAAGAACCAAAGGTGAATCCCCTCTGCAGGAATATAACAAAGTATTCTATAGTTTCAAAATATATGTGCAGTCATCAAAATAAAATGTATGGTAGTCTAATACAATGTATCTTACTCAAAAATAATCATACACACAAAAAGCAAAGGGTGTGACTGAGAAACAGGAGAATAAAATGTCAATTGAATGAAGTTCACAGGAGGGCCAGTAAAATTACCAGATAGAGAAAGCTATAAGCTATAATTAAATGAAGTTTAATAATTTAAATGCATATGTTTATAGGAAGACTGGATGAAATATAAATGAATTAAAATATATACTCTCAAGAAGTTAGAAGTAAAAGGGAATACTGAACTTGAATGTAGAAAAATGATAAAAATAATTTCAAAAATTTATTAAAAACTAAATAATGTAGAAAATTGTCAAAACTAAAAGGAAATAAAGAATACATTTATTTTTCACAATAATAAATTTCATGGACTCTTTAAGACAGAAGAAACAACCAAAGAGAATAAATAGATAATATGAGGTGTAAAAATAAGGACATCATTATAGTTTCTATATATACTAAAAAATCTTAAAAAAGGATATTAAGAACAACTTTTTCCCAATAAAGTAGAAATTTAAAAGAAATTACCTGTTCGGAAAACCAAATACTTCATGTTCTCACTCATAGGCAGGTGTTGAACAATGAGCACAGGGAGGGGAACATCATACACTAGGGTCTGTTGGTGGGGTGCTAAGGGAGGGACAGCAGGGGTTTGGGAAGTTTAGGGAGAGAGGAAAAACACGGGGTTCTGTCAGAGGGTAGCATCGGGAGAGGGAGAGCATTAGGAAAAATAGATTCTGTGCTTAATACCTAAGTGATGGGTTGATATGTTCAGCAAACCATCATGGCACCCATTTACCAGTGTAACAAACCTGTACATCCTGTACGGGTACCATGGGATTCAAAATAAAAATAAAAATAATAAAATGGTAAATATTATATAAAATAATAGTTTCATGACTTTGAGTTAGGAAGTGAGTTATCAAATATACAAATATGAAAACATTGACAGGCTTGTCTCTATTAAAATTAAGAATTTATATTCTTAATTTAAGGGTAAAAGAGATCAAAATAAACTGGTAAAAGAGATTTAAAAAAAAAAGCCATGAAATGGGGAGAGACATTTGAAGCAAAAATAAGCAAAAAAAAACTCCAAGAAAAAAAAAAAAAAAAGAAAAGATTAAAGTTCACTACAAAATGCAAAAAGTAGAAGCAAAACTAAATAGAAAAGTTGATACAAGATTGAAAAAGATGGTTCACCAAAGATAACATTGAAATGATCAATGTAGAAATAAAAAATATGTTCATTGTTTATCAGATAAATACAAATTAAAGCCACAATGATATGCAACTATATACTTGTAAATGCAGTAAAGTTAAAACTGTGATTACCATTTAGCTAGTGGAATGTGAAGCAACAGGAATACTCACACAAATCTAATGGAGGGTAAAGTAATAGCATCTCTATCGCACATCAACTAAAATTGAAGTTAAGCATAATCTAAAACCCACCCATTTTACTCCTTTGTATGTGTTAACAGAGATGTGTGAGCATGTGCACCAAGAGACATGTCTAAAATTGTTCAGAATACCAGTGTTTGGACTAACCTCAAACTAGAAATTAATGAACTGTCCATCATGAGTAAAAAGGAGAAATAAATTGTGGTATATTAATATAATAGTATATATTATAGGAAGAAAAATGAATGAGCTATGGCTACACAAAACAACATAGATGACTCTGGCAAATATAAGTGAGAAAGGTAGCAAGAAGTAAGACGTACTAAACATACTGTTTTCATTTACATACATTTAACACAGGTGAAAAATAATTTCTCATGTTAGCTTTAATAGTTAATATCTTTTCATTGTAATTCACAATTAGCATGTAGTTAATATTTCTGAGAAACTTACAAGGTAGCAAATTGGAGGATCCAGAGGAGTTGTTTTAAAGTTTTGATAAGTTACTACTTCACGACAAAGGTAGACAGGGAGATTCACTTGGGGATAATTCACCAAGTTTAACATTTGTCACTCATGAGTTTTCCTTCAAAATTTATAATTCAGTAAAAATTATTTTAAAATGCATTATTTAATCTCTAGAGTAGCCAACAAAAATAGTATAAAAGTTTATAGTTTTCAAATTTAAGAGGGGAAGATGAAATGACAAAACTTTTTTTCATCAAAAATTTAGACATTAAAAAGGGACAAAGGGACATGAGAGAAATAAGAGAAAAATTATGGTGGAATTAACCAGTGTCCTAATAATTGATTAACACTTTAATTAAGTAAAGAACTATCAGACTGGACAAAGAAAATTAAACACCTAAACCACAATATGGGCTGTTTATAAGAAACACATGTATAATACTAAAGACAGTTTGATATAAACCAGGTAAATGAATATATGATTCAAACACAAAAAAACTAAGTGTAATTAATATTAGACCAAGAAAATCTGGCATTAATTTTATTAAGTTAAATTTTAATCTATAAAGAGAATCATTATATAAACACATACATTTTCTATATATTTTTCATTAGAAATATAATTGTAAATTCTTGTGCGCTCAATAAGATGTGTTCTTTCCAGAACTGTGATGGATGTGGGTTCTCTAGCATATGGCTTGTACAGCATGTGTTGGCCTGCAGCTGCCCTCAACAGCCCCTTGGGTATCTTTGCCAAAGGGAGAACCCCCACCACCACCTCCGCCATGAATAGCTTCTCCTCATGTGATTTTGCTGTTGTTGTTAAAGTTTAAAACAATGTCTGGAATAGCATAAAACACTCAATATCAAGTGAATACATGAATCTAACTAAGCTAATTTGGTAGCATTTATTAAGTATTTGCTTCAGGTACAGTCATTGTGGGTACTAGAAAGATGAATGAAGCATGAGTGCTGCCTCTTGATATGCTTTTCAGCTAATTATGCCTACCTATTGAATACTTTAGAATTGATAGGTTGAATTAAGTTTGTTAATTGATTATTAGCCTTCAATAAACCCAACAAATTTAGCATGACACAGTATTCTATTGATTTTAGCACCCCTTTTCACAAGCTGTTTTATAGATTGTTTAGAGGCAAAATCAAAACTGATTTAATGAAATACAATAGTTTAACTACGGAAATGTTCTCTAAATATTTGTGTGCACACTAAGTGGCAGGTGCTATAATGGAGATAGTTCAATGAATAAGTCAAGGAGATACTTTTTATTTACAGTAATGTGTTGGGGTTCAATAAATAAATGCCAAATAGGATAATTTTGAGTGGATTATATTGAAAAATTAGTAGTGTTTCCCCCTCCACAACTTTCCCTAAATGGCTCTTCTAGACCAGGTTACTTGGATACGACTTTTAGAGTCTCAGGGAAGGATAGTCACAGGAGAAATTTCTGAATGAAGTACAGATTCAATTTTTGATGTTAGTGTCAAAATGAAGCTTCTGAAACTTGTGACAGAGATAAGCTTAGAGAACAAAAAGTTTTTCAGTTTCCAAAGGTGAAATTTTCAAAAGCCAAATTCTGAAAGCCTCAGGTCCTAAAATTTATACAATGAACCTTAAAATGGGCAAACTACAAGATAGTATAAATCAATTTCTCAACGTTGGACAAAATAAACTCAATTGGTAGGATGGAGAAGAAATTTAGAAGAGTATAGGGACTAAGAACAATTTAGAGTGTTAGGGAGATAAAACTGATTTCGTATTTCCCAGGGTAGGTTAGAAGAGCATTAAAATTCTCCTGTGTGCTACCTTGGATGAACAACCTCCCTGCTTTCTCCAAAAACTCAGTACAATTTATGGCGTCTCTTTGTAATTTCCCAAAATTGGAAATACCATCCTGGCAAGAAAGAAGGTGAGAAACAAGCATATTGACTGAGAAAGCCCACAAAATGCTTTGGTTTGCCCTTAACTAACTAAATTTTCTGTCCTGAGTGCAGTGATAGTTAGGACAGAAACTAAGTAAAAATCACTGGACAAAGTTACCTCTCAGGAACAGCTAAGTTTATAATCTGTGACATTTATCCTTGGTTAATAGTTAAAGAAATGTGGTGATTGCTTTCAAATAAATAAACTGGGTACTGGAATAAAGCGTATTGGAGAGACCCATTTTAGCTGGGAGAAGGGACAAGGTGTGTGCATCAGGACTCTCAGTTGTAAGCAGTAGAAGCTGCCTCTGACTGAATAAATGAATAAATAGAAAAAGGGTATTGGCTAATTCAGAATTCTTGGAAAGGTTGACTTATTAGATTGAGACTAAGCTTCCAGAAACAAAACAAAACACAATAACAAAACACTGCAAATGAGGTCTGAAGAGGAAATTGAGAATGCCAAATAATTCTAAACCAAAAACTAACCTTGACTGCTTTAATTGTAAGCATCAACCTTCTGTGCAACAAACAATAAATACAGAAATCTGCTGTCTAAACTGGACATCTCTGCTATGATCTTTGCAAAACAAAACAAACAAAACCCAAAAAATGTAATCCTGAAAAGATTTAAGCAGCAGCAGCTTTTGCATTCTCATTTTGCTTATTTCTGAACTGGAGAATAATAATTAGGATACAGATACCAGCTGCTGCAATAAAGATGCCAATACTGTATGACAAAAGCTCAAAGAAGAATGAGGTTTCTCACTCAAGCATAGCAGGCTGAGTGTAAGCTGACATGACAGCTACAGGGATTCAGGGAACCAAACTCCTTTTATCTTACACTCTGGTCTTTTCAATATAGGGCTCCAGTTTATGTCATATATACTGGTTTGAAGAAACATGGCATATGGAAAGGAGACTGTCTTTCTTCCCTTTTATGGACACTTCTTACATGTCATTTGCCAGAATCTAATCACATGGTCCTGACGTACCACAAGGGAGTGTGGACAATGTAATCATCAAATATGCTGTACAATGTGTACATGTAACTTCGATTATGAGAGAATATGGGGAAAAAGAAAGGTAGGGGGAAAACATTAGCAATATTAGGCATAAGAAGACTTGTATAGGTATGCTTAACTGATGGGATTTGGTCACATGCTAGTGACATATCCTCAAGGGACCTGGGAAAAGTCTGTTTTCTGGTTTATATATTGTGAAAGTGGGAGCCATAAGTAGGAAATTCTCAAAATAGGAAATGTATTAAAAAATGCTAAGCAGCCAGAGTGAGTGGCAAATACTCACCAGGTAAGGAATTCTGAAAATGAAACATTTTTAATGAGACTTAGAGGAATAAGATAAAGCAGCTTTGAAGACTTATGTGAATATTCTAAGATAATACATCAGGAGCAAAGAAAGTAGGGTAGGAAAAAGGCGTCATATTTTTGAGGAACATCATGTAAATCATGAGTGACAGAGCATAATTAGCAAAGTAAAAGGTAACAGAACATGAAGTTGGAGAGATAGGTTGGAGCCTTTAGGCTGGGGTAAAAAAATAAACTTATTCTAAGATAAAGTTTAAATAGGAAGTGACATGATTATATTTATTCTGTAAAATAATAACTGATTATTGGGTAGAAAACGGATTATGAGAGGCAGGAGAGAAAACTGAAAAATCAGGTAAGAGAGTATTGCAGTGACCGTAGTGAGATGTGGTGCTAGTTTAGATTAGAAGATAATGGGAAGATGGAGAAAATTAAACAGAATAGAATCACATTTTTAAAATAGTATGAGTCTGGTAAATAAAATAGAGGAATCAATAATCACTCTAAGATTTTAGAATAAGCAATTAAATAGTACCATTTATTTTAAAAGTTTGGAAGAGAAACACATTTGTAGGGGAAAATCAGTAACTTCAAATAAAATATATACATTACTTTGTGAGATATCTGTTGAATTTCTAATTAGAGATATGAGTGAGCACTTAATATATGTATGTATGTCTGAACTGCAGGATACAGGTCTATTCTAAACCAGTAAATTGTTATTTATTATCATAAATTGGTATAACTCTAGAATTAGGCAAGATCACCTAAAGATGGTAGAGCTGAAAATATAAGAAGACTTAAAGAAAAATGAATACTAAGATATTACAACATTTAGACAGTTTTGGTAAAGGAAATAGTGTCAGGGAAGAAAGGAGTCATGATAGGTAAGCATTTATGGAAAAAAACATCAAGATAATCTGGTGTCTCAGCAGTGAGCAGACACCTCTAATTCAACAATGTATTTAGATAGGAGGAAGAAATGATTTTAAAATAATTAATTTGGAGGTCAGCCAAAAAAGCATTAGGCATACAACTAATCCAGTTGCTAAGATAACCTCAGATATAATTGGCAAACCTGTTGCTTTTGCAACAAATTAATGAAATTCCTCACAAATGGATGAGATGATTACAACAGCCTATAAAATATATACCTACTATATTTCTGGTGGCTTTTGAATTAAAACTTTTTTTTATACTTAAAGTTCTGGGGTACATGTGCAGATCATGCAGGATTGTTACATAGGTATACACATGGCATGGTGGTTTGCTGCATCCTTCCCCCATCACCTACATTAGGTATTTCCCCTAATGTTATACCTCCTCAACCCCCCAAACCCCACTATCCCTCCCCTAGCCCACTCACTGCCCAGCAGTCCCCAGTGTGTGATGTTACCCCCTGGGTCTATGTCTTCTCATTGTTCAACACCCACTTATGAGTGAAAACATGTGGTGTTTGTTTGGTTTTCTGTTTTTGTGCCAGTTTGCTGAGAATGATGGTTTCCAGCTTCATCCATGTCCCTACAAAGGACATGAACTCTTCCTTTTTTATGACTGCATAGTATTCCATGGTATATATGTGCCACATTATCTTTATCCAGTCTATCATTGATGGGTATTTGGTTGGTTCCAAGTCTTTGCTTTTGTAAACAGTGCCACAGTAAACATACACGTGCATATGTCTTTTATACTAGAATGATTTATAGTCCTTTGGGTATATACCCAGTAATGGCTTTGCTGGGTCAAATGGTATTTCTATTTCTAGATCCTTGAAGAATCACCACACTGTCTTACACAATGGTTGAACTAATTTACACTCCAACCAACAGTGTATAAGAGTTCGCTTCCTCCACATCCTCTCCAGTATCTGTTGTCTCCTGATTTTTTTAATGATCGTCATTCTAACTGGCTTGAGATGGTATCTCAATGTGGTTTTGATTTGCATTTCTCTAATGACCAATGATGATGAGCATGTTTTCATATGTTTGTTGGCTGCATAAGTGTCTTCTTTTGAAAAGTGTCTGTTCATATCCTTTGCCCACTTTTTGATTGGAATGTTTATTTTTTTCTTGTAAATTTGTTTTAGTTCCCTGTAGATTCTGGATATTAGCCTTTTGTCAGATGGGTAGATTGCAAAAATGTTTTCCCATTCTGTTGGTTGCCGTTCACTCTAATGATAGTTCCTTTTGCTGTGTAGAGACTATTAAGTTTAATTAGATCCCATTTGTCTATTTTGGCTTTTGTTGACATTGCTTTTGGTGTTTTAGTCATGAAGATCTTGCCTATACCTATGTCCTGAATGGTACTGCTTAGGTTTTCTTCTAGGGTTTTTATGGTGTTAGGTCTTATGTTTAAATCTTTAATCCATCAAGAGTTAATTTTAGTGTAAGGTGTCAGGAAGGGGTCCAGTTTCTGCTTTCTTCACATGGCTAGCCAGTTTTTCCAACATCATTTATTAAACAGGGAATCCTTTCCCCATTGCTTGTTTTTGTCAGGTTTGTCAAAAATCAGATGGTTGTAGATGTGTGGTGTTACTTCCCAGGCCTCTGTTCTGTTCTATTATTCTATATGTCTGTTTTGGTACCAGTACCATGCTGTTTTGATTACTGTAGCCTTGTAGTATAGTTTGAAGTCAGGTAGCATGATGCTTCCAGCTTTGTTCTTTTTGCTTAGGATTGTCTTGGCTATGTGGGCTCTTTTTCAGTTCCATTATGAAGTTTAAGGTGGTTTTTTCCACTTCTGTGAAGAAGGTCAATGGTAGTTTGATGAAGAGAGCATTGAATCTATAAATGACTTTGCACAGTATGGCCATTTTCACAATATTGTTTCTTCCTAACCATGAGCATGGAATGTTTTACCATCTGTTTGTATCCTCTCTTATTTCCTTGAGCAGTGTTTTGTATTTCTTCTTGAAGAGGTCCTTCACATCCCTTGTTAGCTGTATTCCTATTTTATTCTCTTTGTAGCAATTGTGAGTGGGAGTTCGCTCATGATTTGGCTGTCTGTCTGTCTGTTTTTGGTGTATAGGAATGCTTGTGATTTTTGCACATGATTATCTCAGTAGATGCAGAGAAGGCCTTCGAGAAAATTCAACAGCTCTTTATGCTGAAAATGCTCAATAAACTTGGTATCGATGGAACATATCTCAAAATAATAAAAGCTATTTATGACAGACCCATGGCCAATATCATACTGAATGGGCAGAAACTGGAAGCTTTCCCTTTAAAAACTGGCACTAGACAAGTGTGCCTTATCTTACCACTCTTATTCAACTTAGTATTGGAAAATCTAGTCAGAACAACCAATCAGGCAACAAAAAGAAATAAAGGGTATTCAATTAGGAAAAGAGAAAGTCAAATTGTCTCTGTTTGCAGATGCCATGATTGAATATTTAGGAGACTCCATCGTCTCAGCCGAAATCTCCTTAAGATGATAAGCAACTTCGGCTAAGCCTCAGGATACAGCTTTTTACTGTATCTTTTTATTGCACTTAAAAATTAAAAGAACATGTATCATTCTAGTTATTTGTCCAAACTTTCTCAATGGAATTTTGGTAGTTTATATTCCAAATCTAGAAATATAAAATCTTAAATAAGTATTTAAAGATACTCATACAGTTGCACTGAAATTATATCTAATATATACTACATTAATGTCCTAGGTCAGGCCATGTAATAGATGTTTTTACCTGTGTAACACATTGCCCCAAAATCATAGCATCTTAAAAGAACAAACATTTATTGTCTCACTTTCTGTGCAGCAAGAACTTGTTATGGCTTGCTGTCCTATAGCTCAAGATCCCTCTCACAAGGTGGCAACTGAAGTGTCAGGACTGTGGGTCATCTGAAGGCTCAATAGAATAGGGTATACTTCAAGCTCACTCAAATGGCTCCTGCCCAGACACATCATTTCCATGCAATGTGTGTCTGGCTATTGCACAGCTCATAACTTGTCATTAGTGTATTAGTCTGTTCTTGCATTGCTATAAAGAGAACCTAGATAATGCTGAAGGCTCCCACTGTAGCAATAGGTTCCTACTATTTAAACATCATTTGCTTCAAAGAGATAGTACACATTTTGTAATGGTAGAATTTCCTCATGGGTAATATGTGTATCCAGTTAGCAAAATAAAAACATTGGCCAATAATAACTTTTTTATATCACTCATTCTCTTTAAATATGTAACTTAGAATTTTTGTTACTGAGTCAATTTTTAGATTTTGTGCTTTTGTTGTATTGCAATCAAAGGAATCTTATAGGTAAACTCATTATAAATATAGAAAATTATAGTAATTAGACAGTGACTATACTAATTAGCAATTTCAGAAGGAGAAATGACTAATAACTATAGATGATGCAAAAAAATATTCATTGAGTGCCTCAATTTTGTCAGATGCCATCACTCAAATTATATTGTTTAACTCCAGAATAATATATTGTGAAATTTCTGTGTTCAGGTTAGGCAGAATAAAGCAAAAATCTACTTACTTAGATTATTGGTTAGCGAGTGGTTAGACAGAATTTGACTGATACACTTCAAAGAATTCAATATCAAACCAATTGTCGTCTCTTTCCAGGGCAACAAACTTATCTTAGTAAAAGTAATTTATATTTTACCTATGTTGAAAGCATTTTTAGAAATCAGTGTTTTATTTCCCTACCTGCCTACACTAGTAATAAATGTATGATAATTAAGACATATAAAATATATTAATATAATAGCAAATTATGAGTTATTATTTATTAAAAAAATAAAAAATGTTAAACCAGACAGTATACATTGTGGGAAGTGTTTTCTGAATTGTAGTGCAAAAGGTGTGTGTGTGTGACTGGACAGAAAGAATGTGAAGGAGAGAGTTCAGTGCATGCTTCTTTTTCATAAACAACAAAAGCAAAATACATTGGTTAATTCATAATATCTGATTCGGAGTTTCTTAATTATAGTCAGGCAGCATAATTTGGAAATGAGAGCAAATATTAACCTGTTCTTATCAATTGTCACATAATGTAACATTTATTCTTTCATACATAAATTCAACAAATATTTATTGATTGCTCTATGCACTAAGAAAAATGGAAAAAATCAAGTCCAGGAAAACAAAAGCCAACAAATAAATTAATAACTATTTAAAATTAAGAATTCTCAAAAGTGATAATTTTTAGGAAAAAAAAAAACTGCCCTGAATAATTCAATGAAGAGCACGGTAAAATGCATCCCACTGGGATGGACATACTAGATATTGTTGTCTAAAACTCCACTCTATTCAATGGCAAATTGTTCAAAGTTTACAATTTGAACAATGAAATGCTTCTTGAGGACCTAGGGGAAGAATGTTCAGAAACTCCGAAAGTACTTACAAGAGCCGCAATAGAGGGAGCAAGTCTGGCAAGATTGAGAAATAGCTAGGGAGTGCAAATGGCTAAACACAAAGTGAGGATGAGAGTACCAGGAAATAAGCTTGGAGAATTGAGAGAATTGAGACTGAAGTGAAGAAAACAAGTGAATTTTATTCCTGGTTTTTTGTTTTGTTTTGTTTTGCTTTGCTTTGTTTTGGTTTTTTTTTGAGACAGAGTCTTGCTCTGTTGCCAGGTGCCAAGCGGGAGTGCAGTGGCGGGATCTCGGCTCACTGCAACCTCCACCTCCCGAGTTCAAACAATTCTCCTGCCTCAACCTCCTGAGTAGCTGGGACTACAGGCGCGCACCACTACGACCAGCTAATTTTTGTATTTTTTTTAGTAGAGACGGGGTTTCACCATGTTGGCCAGGGTGGTCTGGATATCTTGACCTTGTGATTGGCCCGCCTCAGCCTCCCAGAGTGCTGGGATAACAGGCGTGAGCCACCGCGCCCGGCCTCTTCCTGTTTTATTAGAAATCCTGTTGCAAGTCTTAAGCAAAGGAGTGACTGAAGTTATTCATGTTTATAAATATATACTCTGGCTGCCATGTGGGATGTAGAAGCAGGCAAACAATTTAGGAGCCTACTGGAATTGTCTCCTCTCACCCAAAAAAAAGTTGCAAATAAGAGACTGGCTCAGTGAATGTTGAGTGATATGGGAAAAATTGGGCAAGGAGCAGCTTTCCTCATGGAGGGGTACTGGGTAGAAGAAGGGTGGAGATGCAGTTCAAATGGTCTCTACGAAAACTGTTCAAACTGAAAAACTGCAATGAAATTATGTGATTGACTGTTGTATAATGACTGACATAATCATAAATTGTTTATGCAATTTTAAACACAAATTAGGCATGTACTCATAGAACAGATTTTATTATATCTTCACTATAGTTTGAGTATGAGCTATGCACAATATATGGACATTCACATTTTACTTCTTCGGCACATTACTCAAACTAAATGCACAAAACTGACAAATATATAATCTTCAATAGGACTCTAATCCTTTGCCCTATTATCATGAGGCGTTGGCCTATTATATCGTTGAGACAGAATTCTCATCAGTACCAAAGGCTGGCAGATGTAATTCAGAATATCCATTTTATACAACTAAATAGAGGTCAAAGAAAGTTTTTCTAAATATAATACAAATGTCTTTGTGTTTGTATTTATATTCCCCATGTTCATGTAAAATATCTTTGGTTTGCAGTGTTCAGCTTAAATAAATTTCATTCTGCATTCTCAAATTCAGAGTTCAGATTAAACCCAAAGGACTTGACTTTTGCTGCAAATTACATATTTAATATGATATACAAAGAAAATTTACCTGGATGTATTAATTTTAAAGGTCTTTGGCTGGCTATACAATCCTGTTTTCTCTCAGAAACTAGTGTACAATAGAATAATACATAACAAAATTAAGATGGTTTTATTTTTGAAATACTGAAAACTTACTGCTATACAAATACAATAGAAAGTTTTAATCTATTACAGTTTTTAACCCCTCCAATACTTCATGGATATTCAAAAATTTTTAATGCCTAAGTAAATCTACATCATGTTCTATTGTCCATTTTTTGTAACTTATAAATAAATATTCCTGTTTTTACTTAAGAAAAGAAAGCCATTAACTGAATTCACATTTGTGTTAATAAAAATAACATTTAAAATATCAAATTTTTTGTTTTTACATTGGGCCATTTGAATAGTTTTACTGAAACCAGTATAATAAATTTTGTTATAATCTGGGGAGATATATGGGGACTGTTAAGCAAGCAATGTAAGACAAATCAGTCAAATCAGTTTTCAAATTGATTAGAATGTTTTAAGGTAATTACTATGATGGTAGTTATTTTTCACTTAGAAATATGCACCATTAGGTATAAAATTTACAGACAGTTTCTTGCATATCCAATACTTTTTTTTTTTCTGATGCAAATGGTAATTCATGATTACGTTTTACCCTTCAGGAATGACCTCACCCCTCACTTTCTTTATGAAATCTTTCCTAATATTAAAGTAAAATTGTCTATTGTACTTTTATAGTAACAAAACCTTTCTATTTTATTAATAAAACCTTTAACATTTAGCTACATTTGGAAAACCATGTGTTATTTTGTTTTGTTTTTCTTGAGATGGAGTTTCACTCTTTCACCCAGGTTGGAGTGCAATCTTGTGATCTCGGCTCACTAAAACCTCCACTTCCTGGGTTCAAGATGTTCTCCTGCCTCAGCCTCCCGAGTAGCTGGGATAACAGGCATGTGCCACCATCCATAGCTGTTTTGTTTTGTTTTTTTTCTTTTTTTATTTTTTGCATTTTTAGTAGAGATGGAGTTTCTCCATGTTGGCCAGGCTGGTGGTCTCAACCTCCTGACATCAAGTGATCTGCTGGCCGTGGCCTCCCAAAGTCCTGGGAATACAGGCGTGAGTCACCACACCCAGCCCAACCATGTGTTTTTCTCCTCGGATAAACGTGTAAGCTTAGACAGTCTTGTAAGCTTCTTGATGGTAAGACATATTCATCTCTTTATCTCTAGATATTAACATCATTTCTGGTTGACAGCCAATGAAACAATGATAATGTTATACTTATGTGTCTTAGTTATCATGACTAAGCATAGAATCTTCACTAGAATTATGAAAATTTCTTCTAATTTCTTAGAGTAAGTGATAAAGAAAGAACCTTGAAACAATGTTTATATATGTATGATTGTATCATTTTGCAATTCTTAATCATAATTCCAACTATAAATTAAACCATAGTAACTTTTGTCTCAGAAATTCAGAAAAAAATTCTCTTTTCAATTAAACCATAGTAACTTTTGTCTCAGAAATTCAGAAAAAAATATCTTCTTGTCTACTTGTGATCATGTATTCCCACTAACTGTGATTCCATGAGTGAATTATCATCATCACCATTAACATTTTACACTACTGCATTTATTAATCACCTGGGAATTTAGGAAAACATGGTGTTTATGTGTATGTCTCTCTATTTCAGTGCTTGGCTTTTTGTTTGTGTTTCTTGGAGCTATGGGCTTTGGAAGCTGTGATCATCATAATATTAGTCTAGCATTATAGTGACTGTGCATAATAAAATAACAGCCCAGGGAGGCACTGGGACTTTCAGAGAAAGTGTTCAATTATGGTATATTAACTTACACCTTTTCCTTGTTCTAACATTCTAAAATTAACTTTTCTTTTTATTGTCCTAATAGTAGAATATCTTGGCATTATGATTATTTGAAATGCATCTTGTTTCAAAAATTAGTTTAACGATACATATCAATCAGGTGTAGGTGAATTATTTTGATAAATTTAAAATTCTACTGTAAAATAATTCTTCTAAACTGTGCATGTTTTGTTTTATGGAAAGATATCTCCTTTTAAGATGAAATGATATTTGGATTAGTTTAACAAATAGCTTGCTTTAGATTTAAGACTCTAATTAATGCAAACCTTCATTAATTTTATAATCACCATTTCTTAAGAACTTATCCTGTGCCTAGATTTTTTAGTAGTACATATATATATATATATATTTCATCCCATTAAATAAATACAAAATACATATAAGCTGTGTCTTATTAATATCTTAATTTCAGAGATAAGGAAATTAAAGTATAGAGAGGTCAATTTCTTCTCCAATGTTACAGAGATGACATATGGCAAAGCCAAAATTTTCAACCAGGCTATTTGAATTCAGAGAAAACACTCTTAGTGAAAGTGTGTGTGACATAAACAGCACATTGTTTTTCAGCGAAGTTCTACATAAATTTGAGCAACTAGGAATTATTAAAAGGATACTGAATCAATCACTTAATTTTTAAAACTGGAGATATTTTAATACTTATATAAGAAATTCCAGTTTTTCAGGTATCATAGCTTCACATAGCCAAAACAGTTCATTTTCATGTTTCACTTTTAAAGATGCTTCTGTGAACCTTGCCTTTCCAAAATTATCCAGACACAACCTGAAAACACCAAACATCTGCAGAACATCATCTTTAGCAGTGAAACAAAACATTCTGAACAAGAATATCTGAGAAAAGTCCACAAAGTACAGCCAAATCAAATTAGTAGGGAAGAATGCCCTGAAGTCTCAGGTTTACATGGCGGGATGTAGATGGGCCAAAGTAATGGGCATGCACAGTGGGTGCACCATAGGTCCCCAAAATCATCCTCTGACTTGGTGAGTCACTAGAAGTAAGTTATTACTCAGAAAAACTGTTTATAATTACTATTGTGGGTTTTTACTGTAGTTATCAGTCAGAAAAACTGTTTATGCTCACTATTGTGGGTTTCAAACTGTTTAAAACCAGCAAAAAGGAAAAGACACATAGGATAGAGTTAAGGAGAGAGTCGGCATAAACTTCCCATCATCCTTTTCCATCGGAGTAATGTAGACAGTGCTTAATTCTGCCAGCTGTGATGTGTAACAGCACATACAATATTGCCACGCAGAGAAGCTAACCAGATTCTTGATGTCCAGGTTTTTTATTAAGGTTTGTTTATAAAAGCATGTAGAGCCTGTTATTACTGATCCTGTTGTTGGGAAAAGCAGCAGAGGAGAAAGGACTTACAGAGTGCCTACATAAATTTATTATGAGTAACATGTAAACAAGGAACAACAAACTGTGGAAGGCCGCAGGAGGCCTCTGAGGAGGAAGTCCTCTTCATGCCTCATTTTCCAGTGCAGGGTGACCTCGACTCTGTTACCATAAACATTGAGCTCAAGGACATAAAACCCCTTCGTAGCACTATGATATAGCCAGACTTGTAGGCTCTTTGTAAGGCCCAAGTTCCATCAGCTGTACATAGATAATAAGCTAAAGATAACCACATGTTCTTGTTTTGTGAAACTCCCAAACCACCACTGTTATCAGTCCTTAGAATGACACACCAGTTCCGGTTCACTGATTCAGTTCCGGCTCACTGATTCACTCCACCATCACCCTCTCCCCACCATTACTCCACCCCTACCCTATTGATCAAAGTAATTGTAACCAATAAATAGAGTGGATGATCAGAGCTCGGGCCTTCATTGGCTCCTCCAGAGTAATATGTGATGATTCCCTGGTCCCGCTATCTCTCTTAATCTGTCTTTTTCTCATTCCTTTGTCGCCATCGAGCACCAGGTAGCCACGGGTGATGTAGGGCTAGCGCCCTACTCCTATTTACTGGGTCTTCAACCTTCAGTCACTCTGGAGGTCAAACTGATACAGTGTACCCCAAATTTGCCGCCATGAAGCACATTGTTATCATAAACTACCAAGAGTGTTCCAAGACCACAGGTATGCAAACATGCTTATTAGGCAGCGTATTTTAAGACCTTAGAAGTTATCTCTCAAGAGTGGATCAAAGGCCAGTCCTTTCTTTGTAATGTGCCGAGTTGGAATACTCTTAAGCCTGCTGAGTTAGTACTTTACTGCCCAGCAGGTAAAACCAATAATCTCTGTTTTGGAATAAATTAATAACATATTTGCATGTTTTAGAAGGCACCTTGATATACCTATCATTGATACAATAAATGGGAAAAGAGGCCACAAGGAATTACAAGTCAAGAAGTAACAGTTAAAGAAAATTCAGGTTCTCAATGTATTGAAGTAGAGGAAGTTCTGTGGGTGATCAGCGGTCAAATGTCCAGCAGTTTGAAAGAAGCATGTGTGAGGTGATCTACACACACAGGTGTGCTCACACATGTGAAACACAAACCTGTCTGACAGAAGATTCGTCTGTGTGCATGGGAAGATTTCATATACCTAGAACAACTTTTACTCCTAGAATACTGCTAAGTAGTTTCCATAGAAAATAGCATAAAACTCAGTCTGTCGACTACTTAAGATTTCTCTTAAACCTCCACTTCCTTACTCTGGTCCTTCCTTATGTATTTCTCTAAAAAGAGAGTTAAGATTTCCCTTTTTTAGAATGAACAAACAAAAAAACAATTACACAGCAATGCTTTTGCCTCTTAAAAAGGCAGCATAAAAGCCCTAAATGTCCATAAAATGACACAACACATGTGCATGCACAAGCACACACAGATACATGCACACAAGGAGGATTGTTGAAAAAAAGTAAAAAATGAAGAAACATTATTACAGAGAGTTAAGTATATTAAAATGTTCTTCATATTACAAAACTTTAGGAACAAAAATTCTGGGATGAAATGCTAACATGAGGTAATCACCGAACAGGAAGAGCTAAAATAAGAAAGATAAATTAAGGTCAGAGAAATTAAACTTACCTGGATGAATATGAAAAGCAAGTAGACACAGATTTAACAAAAAAAGTTATTATGTATGACAGCATGACAGTTACATATAACAAAGAAGTTATATATGACAGTGTGCATACTAAAAAATATAAAAAACAGATGGTTTTATAAGAAAATTAGAAAGAAATTGATAGATAACAAAAAGCAAAAATGAAATTACCCAAATTATGAATATTTAACATTCCCCCACAAATAGAACAAATGAAACAAAGCAGTCAAATATATTATTCAATATGACATTCCAAAAATGGAGAAAAACAAATCTTTGGATTTAAAGTTCAAGAAAAAAATGGTACAGTTCAATCAATACTGACATACTGCCTGGGGCAGTTAATTGACTTGAAAGATAAATAATCCCAAAGGCAGCCTAGCAAATCTTCAAGTCAACTACAAAAGGGATAAACCAGGCTTAGTTCTGACTTCTCCATAGTAACGTTCTTCACAAAAGGAAGGCCAGAGCAAATATCAACAAGATTTTCAGGGAACAAATGTGACCAAAAATTTAAAACTTTGCCAAATTCGTATTCCATCATAAGGGCAATGGATAGATATTGTAAAAGAACATCATCTGACTTTAAGCTTTGACTTTTTATCAGAAACAAATGATCTTTCATGAATACATCATTACCAAGTAGCCAGTAGCCAGCTAAGAGTTCACAAATGCAAAGTCTTTCTGATATTTGCAATGACACATCACATGAGTAGTGATCGAAACTCATTTCTCATGAACATAAATTCAAAGGCACTTACCTTCAGAATTACAAGAATAAAAAAGAATTACAAAAATAATATGCTAGCAATGCAATATGCTACGATGCCCAGTCTGTCTTGACTTACTAAAAAAAAAAATCAGCCTATAAACTCATTATCTTTGTTTATTTTTCAAATTTGAGTCAACAACATCACAGTAGCAAGGATAATATCAGAGTTACATTTTTCATTAAGACCCTATCTATCCTGAAGCTTTCTTTTTGTAGTGAACTGCTTTGGTTTCACAATCTGTCTTATTATAGAACTAAATTAAATTTCTACTTTTTTTCCAAATTTATTTGTGTCTGTGTGTGTGTGTGTGTGTGTGTGTGTGTATGAAATAACAAAACAAATATATTCTTGCTTCGAATTATTTAAATTAAATATCTTTTGTGTCAAAATCATTGTCTTTTCTGTTCAAACAATTGTAACTAGCACCTACAGAAACTCCCAGAGATAAAAATGAATTATAGATCCTTAATTTATGATATAGTTATGTCCTTATAAGCTCATCATCAGTTGAAAATATTGTAAGTTGAAACGCATTTAATATACCTACTTACCAAACATCATAGCTTAACCTAGTCGACCTTAAACATGTTCAGAATACTTACATTAGCCCATAGTTGAACAAAGTTATCTAACACAAAGCCTATTTTCTTATAAAGTATGGAATATCTTATGTAGTTTGTTGGTAATTCACTGAATGCATATTGTTTTCCACCATCATAAAGTCAGACAGTTGTAAGGAGAATCATTGTAACTTGGAGACTATTGGTATCTTATAGCCAATCAAAGTAAATGAATAATTGCTTGCAGAAATGAACTAATTACTTCAAAAATAGTATTAAGATTGAATCCATTAGCATATGTTGCTATTATAATTTATTACACAAATGTCATTTTGAGTGTGGGTTAACATTAAGGTTTCAACCCAGATTTTCCAGGGAAAACTGATACGTGGTTACCCAGGCTATAAACCATGTTATATATTTTGCTTTCATCTCCACAACAACTTTATGAATAGGTTATTATTCTCATTAGCTAAATGATAATACTGGGCCATAGATATGAATGATTCATACAAAGCCTAAGTCAGTTACAGACACAGAATGTCAATCCACTATGAACTGATCCCAGGATTTGTATTCTTCAAAATTGTCTTATGTAGATCTACAATCCATTCAAGATCATAATTTTTTAAAAATATAGTCTATCAAATACAATTTTCTATGTTTATTTTTAATTTCTCTCAAAATACTAGTTATGTGCAAAGAAATGCAAATATATTTTCTCAAAAACAATGTAATAAAGTATATATATATGTGTATATGTGTGTGTATATGTATATACACATATATATATGTATACACACATATATATACACATATATATATGTATACACACATATATACACATATATATGTATATATAGACACATTAACATATTAACATTATATATATACATTAACATATATATACATAACATTAACATATATATACGTGTGTGTGTGTGTATATATATACACACACATATATATATATAGAATTGTTCAGGTACCTGAAGTTATGCAGTAGATTGTTCAAAGGAAGAAGTTAATAAAAAAAAAACTGGCATGAAAGATTAGCTATTTAGATGTATAGTGTGAAATACCTTAGGAGAGAGACTGTTCCAGTGCAGGGTTATTGTTTGATTTGGTGACTATTTGTTCTTATTATCTAAGTTTAAACAAGTCAAATCCCTGACTATAGTGAGTACCTATAGTGAGGAGAGCTACTCTATTTATTAACAGCTTTTTACCTGCTGCTTACTAAAGTTCTTAAGGCCTACACTATAAATGAAAGGGGTTGGGGAGGGGAAAGCATAAGTTTAATTTGACTAGGAAACAAGGAAGAGCTGCTTTAATGTGATTACAATTGAAATTAGAAATTGGTCAGAAATCACTTGCAGGTCTACCCCATTCCCTGCTCAGGGAATATAGTCATGAGTTTTTGCTTTTTGAGTGCTTCATTCATTTCAAAGATGTCCTTCAATTTCTGCAGCCTTTCTCTGTCATTATTAGATCAACATCCAAGCTTGTAATGTTGTGGCTATATAAACAAGAGAAATAATTATTCTAAACAGTAATATCAACCAACATCACCAGATCTATAAAATATCTTAGAAAAGAATAGATAAGAGTCAAGTTTATTTCTTGTTCAAATTACTCACAGGACTTGATATCAGTTTGAAAAGTTGTTGTTTAGTAACCTTTCCAGACAAAAAGTATTTCCATCAAAAAACCAGGAAGGCACCAAAGAATATTTCAAAGAGCTTTAAAGCTGAGTGGGTTGTATAGATGAAACGGGGGGAAGGGGGGAATCTAGCATTAAAGAGTGCCTTGCCTAGAAATATTTTAATTTCAAATCTAGCTCTTTTGACTTGTAATAGTATATACTAAGTTCGCAGCTACACACATACATACTCTCTAGTACAAACAGCAACAATAGAGAAAATAGAAATTGTGATAACAAAATATACATAAATGTCCTTTAAAAAAGGGAACATCTCTGAATACTAGAAAGTTTATGGAAAAACGAAACAATTAAAAATAATAATATGGTAAGTCCAGTCCAGACAGATAACGGTAAAATTTCAAATCCAGCATATACATAGAGACTAATTTTTTGTAACTTATGTAGAGATCCAAAACTCACCTCTTGAAGCCAATGCTTATAAAATATGAACAAAGCTAAAGTATGTCACTAAACATCTGTTTCTGGAGCCATGGCTTCTTAGGAAGCTGTGGGCAAGAAGTAAGAAAGAAATGTAGAGGCAAAGTGTCCTTTCTATCAGTAACTATAGCTGGGATATCCTTAGTATCATCTTGGGGTAGGTGTTGAATAAAAACAGATTCTGAACCATAGTAAAAAATTTTGGAAACAAAGAATAGATGCACAAAACATACAAAAACTGCTGCATTGGTAGAGAAAGAAAAAGATTTATATAGAAAAATAAAATTACCCACTCAAAACTGTCCTGCTTATAAAAATCGAGGGACATATAAAATAATAAAGCTCACGTCAAAAACGATAACCAGAATGAGTAATCTGAATAAGTATCTTTTTGAGTGAAGTTATCTTTATGGAACTAACAAGGGCTTTAAAATAAGTATGTTTAGGATTCTCAAAGAGATTAATGTACGGATAAGATTGTGAGATAGGGTTGATTTAATATTTTGTCAATTGTAGTCTCCTGCTAGTGTGCCTTTTTTCACTTCAGAGATAGAAAAATATAAAATATTACCATATTCTCTTGCAGCTCTATATCTAGATGGAATGCAGGTTTTGACAATCAGGTGACTTCACACAGACTTGAGTCAAGGACTGAGTTAAGTTGAAGAGGCCAGCACAAGAAGCACATAGTTTAATAAATGTGGATTTTAGGTATGATGTGACTCTGGACTATCAGTGCAGGTGGTGGCTAACTTATTTTTTTTAATAATATTTATTCCTAGAGTCAAAATTTGTGGCAATTTCTTCATCCTGTACCATGAATAAGCTGACAGGAGCTTAGTTCCAACACTGGGGAATGTGTCTTCCTGATTTCCTGAGAAAGGCCACTGTTATCATTCTCTTTATGGATCATTCTGGTTCCAAAGTTTACATGTACACAACCAGCCAATGCAGATACACACACACACACACACACACACACACACACACACACACTCTCACACATGTTCATACACATGCTCACACACACACACAAAAGCAGCAATAGCAAGATAAAGCTCTGAAGAAGAAAAAAATAAGGGGATAATCACTCTTTTAATGTGTAGAAGGATAAATAGCGTAGAATATATAGGATTGAAATAAACCCAAATAACCATAGAATGTTTGTGGATGTTGACTTCTCAAAACAGTGGATGATAATTATTGACTGTTTAACACATAAGATAATACTATGTAAGACTATGTACTATTAGTTAAAAAAAGAGATAAATTTGGATAATTCCTCACACCATCCACCAGAATAAACTGCAAAACATTTTCAAACTAAATGTACAGAATGAAGCAATATAGGTGCTAGAAAAAAAACATGGGTGAATTCCCTTAAAGCTGGAAAAGCAGGAAAGCATTTTAATTATGAATTTAAAAATCAAGAAACATTAAAATGAAAGTATGATAAATGTGAATGTGTGAAAATAACACAATGAGAAAAATAGTTTTGCCTGCAAATTATACCATAGGCAAAATCAAAAAGAAAACTGACAAAAATATTTGCAACATATATCATAAACATATGGCTAATCTCTCCTTTTCATAAAGAGTTCTCTAAATTGAGAATAAAGCAGAAAACACAAAGGCAAAGCACAAGGAAACAGTGTTCACAGAAAAATAAAATAACAGTGGCACTTGATCAAATATACTCAACTTCTCTCGATTTTACAGCAAGGTATAACTTCTACCAGATTAATAAAAATGCTAATCCTTTGGCAAAACACTACTAGTAAAGCCATGAGGAAACGCCTCCATTGTGGGGAAAATACAAAATGGGAAAATGGAGGGTGATCTGGTCATATTTACCTGTATTATGAAGGGCTTTGTTCTTTGACCCAGTCATATAATCATGAAATAAATCATACATATGCACTTGTCTATGAATAAAATGTTATTATAAAACAAATAATACTTTCATACTTTGTTATAGCAAAACTTGGAATCTAATTCATTTTACTATCAAGTAAGCTATGGCTATCTACACAATAGAACTCCATGCAGCTCTATATTTTTAACAGTGAAAAATCTCTGTATATGGAAAAAAACATATTTTAGGATTTATAGGTAAGTAGAAAAAGTGAGCTGTAAAATAGCATATATGTAACATTACATTTTGTGTAAGAGACAAGAAGAACCTATTTTAAATAATTTAAACAACTAAATACTGGAAAAAGAAGCACTGTAATAGTAATAATAAAAGCACCTAGAATGCCAGTGGATGGGATACATGCAAATAAAGTTTGAAGAAATATTTTTTTCTGAATATATTTTACATAATTTAAAAATTTTAATCATATATAGACTAACTTATTTTAAAAATTAGAACTAATTTAGTTAAAAAGTACTGGAATATATATTATAGATAGACAAGGATATGTATGTATTTGGATATACAAGGTACATTTTATTGATCTGTGAAAGAATCTTATAGAATACCTCAAAAACATTCCAAAACCAAAAGTAAATTATAAAATCTTATTAATTTGAAGTAGTTGGTAGCTTTGAGTTTTGAAATATGCAACTAAATTCTACAGAACACATGAACAGCACAATAGAAATGACAAAAATTAAACGTAGGTTTGAGTTTCTTTGAGTGTTCTTTTCTTGCAAAACCATTTCTAAATAAATATAGCCCTGAGTCAATATATTACTATCAGTACTTGCATTACTAAGTATTAGAGAGAATCAATGATATCCCATTATTAAATCACCATGACTGTAATAACATGATAACATTTATTGCCTAACATAATGCATTTGTTTTTCATAATACCACAGTGTGTCTCACACATATAATTTATTATTATGTGGAGAAACCAATGACAGAAAGTTATAAAACCATATTCTTAAGAAAAAGGGAAGATTCCTTTTTCCTATGATATGAATACAATCATGAGTTAACTTTTTGCAAAGGAAGATATACAAATGGGTCAACAAATATATGAAAAAATGTTTAACATCACTGATTATCAAGGAAATGCAAATTAAAATCACAGTGATATACCACCTCACTCCTGCAAGAATGACCATAATTGAAAAAGCAAAAAATAATAGATGAGTAGATGTTGCTGTCGGTGTGGTGAGAAGGGAACGTTTTAAACTGCTGGTTGGAATGTAAACTACTACAACCAATATGGAAAACAGTGTGGAGATTCCTTAAAGAACTAGAAGTGGATCTACCATTCAATACAGCAGTCCCACTACTGAGTATCTACCCAAAGGAAAAAAAGTCATTACATGAAAAAGACGCTTGCACATGCATGTTTATAGCAGCCCAATTTGCAATGGCAAAAATATGGAACCAGCCCAAGTGCCCATCAGCCAACAAATAGATTAAGACTTTATGACATATATATATATGTGTCATATATATATATATATATATATATATATATATATATATATGTATGTATGTATCATGAAATACTATTCAGCCATGAAAAGGAATGAAATAATGGCATTCACAACAACCTGGATGGAGTTGTAGACCATTATTCTAAGTGAAGTAACTAAGAAATGAAAAGCCAAACATCGTATGTTCTCATTCGTAAGTGGGGCTTAATTATGAGAATGCAAAGGCATATGAATGATTCAATGGACTTTGGGGACTCAGGGGAAAGGGTGGGGGGAATGAGTGATAAAAGACTATACATTGGGTAAACTGTACACTGTTCGTTGATGGGTTCACCAAAATCTCAGAAATCACCACTAAGGAATTTATGCATGTAACCAAAAAACACTGGTTCCCCCAGAACTGTAAAATAAAATAAAATCTTTTATAAATTATAAGATTAATATAAATACAGTCGTATTGTTTTAATTGCTTTTTCCTTTGAGAATATTTATTAAACATACATTGAATGCCAGTAAATATACTGGTAAACTCTTGTTTCAATGGCTATATAAAATATTTAAAATTTATTTGATATCCTATGTTTAAATATGCTATTTCAAATATTGTATTAAATTTTTTGAAATCTGTAGACTTACACTTTAACATACAATATCGATGTAATTAAAGACACGTCATCAATTTCTTTTACAGACTTATTTTAAGCAAACAAAATTTGCACCTGTTTACACTATAATTTCACAAAATATAAAAACAGAAATCATCTCAAAACCTTGCAATTACATTATAAGTTCTGAAATAATGGTCATCTTTGAATTGTAGTTTGCATTAAACATTTTTTCATTGCAGTTGTGATGCAATCTATAGGCATATTGTAGAGTTATATTACATTTTAATGATTGACATAATACTATTATAAAATAAAATTCTCAGCAAACTGACACAAGAACAGAAAATCAAACACTGCATGTTCTCACTCATAGGGGGGTGTTGAACAATGAGAACACATGGACACAGGGAGGGGAGCATCACACACTGAGATCTGTGGCGGGGGGACTAGGGGAGGGACAGCGGTGGGTAGGGAGTTGGGGAGGGATAACATGGGGAGAAATCCCAGATATAGGTGACGGGGATGAAAGCAGCAAACCACATTGCCTTGTATATACCTGTGCAACAGTGCTGCATGTTCTTCATGTGTACCCCAAAACATAAATGCAATTTTATATATATATATATATATATATATATATATACACATATATATATATATACACACATATATATATATACACATATATATATATACACATATATATATATATACACACGCACACATAAAATTCTCTTGAAACCTACCTTTTTATAACTGTAGGTCTGTATAATTAAATTTTGTTTATTGACTTAACAGAATCATCAATATTGCCTGAACTCTCATGAGTCAGCCTTTGAAAAATCAGTTATTTTTACTGAAAAATAAATCTCAAAAATCTTTGAAACTAGTGAACCCCAAGGAATAATACTGTTTATTTTACTTTCATTTCAAAAAAATCTTAAAGAATTCAAAGAAATAATAGTCATGATATAAATACTACTATTCATGTGCCCATGCCAATGTGACACCTTTAATAAATATCAGCTAATTATTATGTAAACTCTGGCTTTTAGAGTTTTCATCATGAAATCTGTACCAAGGCCAATGTCCAATGTCTATTATTATGTAATTATAATTCAGTTCATAACAATTATTACCTTAATTTCTTGTTTATTAGATTCCATAATGTAATATATAATACATAATATTCTCAAGTCTGAAGTGCACTCATTGGTTTCTTAAATTTTCTATCCCTTCCTGTATGCCTGTATTTAGCTCACTTAATCTCCTTGGTTTTCCAATTTATAAAATAGTGAAAACAATAAAACCTAACTCACAGGTTATTTTGACAACGGAATAGAATAATATGAAACATGATTCACATAATATCTGAGAGAGTCAATAAGTGAACAATTATTATTCAAATTTTACAAATTCATTTATATTTTACATTTACTTAATTACAAAAGGTTTATTTTATTTTTTCTTAACAATTTTTATTTTAGGTATAGGGGTAAATGTGCAGATTTGTTGCATAGGGGGTGCCAGAGGAAGGATAGCATTAGGAGAAATTTCTAATGTAAATGATGGATTGATGGATGCAGCAAACCACCATGGCATTGTGTATCCCTATGTAACAAATCTGCACATTGTGTGCATGTACCCCAGAACTTAAAGTATAATTTAAAAAAAAAAAGTAAATTGTGTGTCAAGGAGGTTTGATGTACAGATCATTTCATCACCCAGGTAATGAGCGTAGTACTCATACCCAATAGATAGTTTTTCTATCTTCACCCTCCTCCCACCATTTATACTCAAGCAGGCCCCATTGTCCATTATTCTCTTAGTGTCCATGTATACTCAGTGCTTATCTCCCATGCATTTGATTTTCTAATACTGCATTAATTCACTTAGCATAATGACTTGCAAGCACATCTATGTGCTATAAAAAACATGATTTTATTCTTTTTTGTGGCTACATACTACTCCATCATGTATGTGTACCATTTTCTTTATCCAACTGATCATTGATGGGTATATAGGTTGATTCCATTTCTTCGCTATTGTGAATAGTGCTGTGATGAACATATGAGTAACACCAAGAAATCCATCTTGAGTTACATTTTGTGTATGATAAAACAAAGAGGTCCAGGTTTAATCTTCTGCATATGGCTAACCAGTTATTCCAGCACCATTTATTCGCCATTTTTAGGCAGTCTGTTCCCCATTGCTTGTTATTATTGACTTTGTTGACAATCACATTTTAGGTGCATTGCTTCATTAGTTGGTTCTCCAACCTGTTCCATTGGTCTATGTGTCCATTTTGTGTAGTGGTATCATACTGCTTTGGTTACTGTGGCCTTGTAGTATAGCTTGAAGTCAGGTAGCGGAATGCGTCTTCATTTGTCTTTTGGTTAGGGTTGCTTTAGTTATTCGGGCTCTTTGATTCTACATAAATTTTATACTTGTTTTTTCCCAATTCTGCAAAAAACATTATTGGTAGTTTGATAGGAATAGCATGGAAGCCATATATTGCTGTGGGCAGTACGATCTTTTTAACAATTGTGATTCTTCCTGTCCATGAGCATGGAATGTATTTAATAGATTTGAGAGATTTTCTTGGTGTTGATTTTTATTTTCATTGCATTGTGGTCAGAGAATGTGGTTGGCATGATTTTGTTTCTTTTGAATGTGTTGAGAATTGGTTTATTGCCAAGTGTGTGGTTGATTTTAGAGTATGTACTATGTGCAGATGAGAAGAATGTATATTCTGTTGTTCTGGGGTGAAGTGTTCTGTAAGTGTCTGTTAGGTCCATTTTGTTAAGAGTCAAGTTTAGTTCCTTAATAACTTTGTTAATTTTATGCCTCAATGGTCTCTCTAATAGAGTCATTTGGGTGTTGAAATATCCCACTGTTATTGTGTGATTATCTGTGTCTCTTTGTAGGTGTCTAGAAACTTGTTCTATTTTTCTAGGTACTCCTGGGTTGGGTACATAAATATGCGGGAAGGACAGTTAAGGCTTACTGAATTGAACACTTCATGATTCTGTAATGTCCTTCTTTGGCCTTTTTGATCATTGTTGGCTTAATGTCTGTATTGTCTGAAATAAGAATAGCAGCCCTTGCTCTTATTTTCTGTTTTTTTGATATTTTTTTTCCATATCTTTATGTTGAGCCTATGGGTGTCATTGAAAAGATATGTCTCTTGAAGGCAGCATGTATTTCAATCTTGCTTCTTTATTCAAATTGCTTCTCTGTGCCTATTAAGTGAAGGTGTTTAGCCCGTTTACATTCTAGGTTAATATTGATATGTGCAAATACAATTATGCTTTGTTTCTAACTCTTCTTATGTACTTGATGGGGTAGTTGTTTTGTAGTGTCAATGGTCTATGCATTTAAGTGTATTTTTGTGGTGGTTGGTAGTGGTCTTTCATTTTCATGTTTAGCACTGCCTTAAGAACCTCTCATAAGGCAGGTCTGGGGGTAACACATTCCCTTAGCATTTTCTTGTCTGGAAAGAATTCTATTTTTTCTTTGCTCATCAATATGAGTTTGCCTGAATGTAAAATTCTTGATTGAATTTTTTCTTTAATGATGCTGAATATAGGCCCACAATCTCTTCTGTCTTGTAGGGTTAGTTCTGAAAGGTCTGCTGTTAGTCTGATGAGTCCCCTTTGTGGGTAACCTGCCCCTTCTCTCTAGCTGCCTTTAATATTTTTTCTTTCATATTTACCTTAGAGAATCTGATGACTATGTGTCTTGGGGATGGCCATCTTATATTGTATTTCATGGGGGTTCTCTGAATTTTCTGAATTTGAATGTTGATCTCTCTAGTGAGATTAGAGGGATTTTCATAGACATACCTTTAGATATATTTTCCAAACTGCTTGCTGTCTTTCTCTCTCTCTCTCTCGCTTGCCAGTGAGTCCTAGATTTGGTCTTTCTACGTAATTCCATATTTCCTAGATGTTTTATTTAGTTAGTTTTTGTATGACTGAGTTGATTTTTTTTAAGATGATGTCTTGCCCAGTTGACCAGGCTGAAGTGTAGTGGTGCGATCTCAGCTCACTGCAACCTCTGCTCCCTGGGTTCAAGCCATTCTCGTATCTCATTCACCCAAGTGGTTGAGATTACAAGCACATACTCCCACAGCCAGCAAATTTTTACATTTTTAGCAGAGACAGAGTTTTTCCGTTTTGGC
This sequence comes from Sapajus apella, assembly GCF_009761245.1. NCBI lineage: Eukaryota > Metazoa > Chordata > Mammalia > Primates > Cebidae > Sapajus > Sapajus apella. The sequence continues at coordinate 2,943,590 of NW_022436949.1, read as the reverse complement.
CAGGCTGGTCTCGAACTCCTGACCACAAGTGATCCACCCACCTTGGCCTCCCAAAGTGCTGGGATTACTGTGTGAGCCATTGTGCCTTTGTATAAGTTGATTCTAATAACTGATCTTTGAGCTCTATAATAGTCTGCCCTTATGCTGCTAATAAAAACATACCTGAGACTGGGTAATTTTTAAAGGAAAGAGGTTTAATTGTCACCGTTCTGCATGATGGGGAGGCCTCGCAATCATAACCAAAGAGCAAGGGACATCTTATGTGGCAACAGGCAAGAGAGAGTTTGTGTAGAGAAACTTCCCTTTATAAAACCATCAAACCTTGTAAGACTTATTCACTATCATGAGAACAGCACAGGAAAAACCCACACCCATGATTCAATTACCTTTTATCAGGTCCCTCCCACCACACATGGGAATTATTGGAGCTACAATTCAAGATAAGATTTGGGTGGGGACACCCAAACCATATCAAGCTCTGAGGTCTTTCCTCAGCTTAGTATATTCCATTGTTAATACTTCTGATTGTATTATATAATTAATGTAGTGAGTTTTTCAGCTCTATTCAGTCAGTTTGATTCTTTATTAAAATGGCTATTTCTTCTTTCAGCTGGTATATCATTTTGTTGAATTCCTTAGATTCCCTGTATTGAGTTTCATCTTTCTGCTGAACATCATTGATCTTTATTGCCATCCAGATTCCAAATTCTGTGTCAGATATTTTAGGTATTTTAGCCTGGTTAAGTACCATTGTTGAGGAGCTAGTCCAACAGTTTGGATATAAGAAAGCACTCTGGCTTTTTGATTTGGTAGAGTCCTTGCACTGGTTGTTTCTCATCTGTGCGGGCTGATGTTCCTTTAATCTTAAAAGTTGCTATCCTTAGCTGGGTGCCATGGCTTACAGCTGTAATCCCAGCACATTGGGAGGCCAAGGTGTGAGAATCACCTGAGGTCGGGAGTTCGAGACCAGCTTGACCATCATGGAGAAACCCTGTTTCCACTAAAAATATAAAATTAGCGAGGTTTGGTGGTACATACCTGTAATCCCAGCTACTTGGGAGGCTGAGGGAGGCTGAAGCAGGAGAATTGTTTGAACCTGGGAGGCAGAGGTTGCAGTGAGTAGAGATTGAGCCATTGCACTCCAACCTGGGCAACAAGAGTGAAAGTCCATCTCCAATAAGTAAGTAAATAAATAAATAAATAAGTTGCTATCCTTTAGATGTGGTATTTTGCTTTTATATTATTTAATGCCCTTGTGAGTTTGACTGTAGTATAATTTGGATTCAGTTGACTGGCTTCATTTCTGGACATAATCATGGGAACAAGTCTCAGCTCCATCTTCCTGGACTGTGTGCTCTGACCCTAGGGTGCTGGGACCAGCCCAATGGCTTTGTTGTCTGGCTCCTAAAGATTATATCCTCAAGGTATTCTCAGTCTGCTGGCAACAATATTGTAGTGGTGGGGTCATGCCAGTGAACGTGCTTAATTGGAGGTGGTGGCAAGGAGCATGGGAAACAAGCAGAGAGGTATCAGAATTGTGGAAGGAAGTAGACAAATTAGATCTTTGTGTAGCATCCTAAGAATTTTGGAATCAGTGGAAGTCATTGGAAGGTTTTAAGCAGGGAAATTACATGATTGAATTTGTGTCATTTTAGAAAATTACTCCAATTGCTGTGTGGACAATGAATTCTATAGAAACAGGGGTAGAATGGCCAGTCATGAGATAATGGCATGCTACATTAAAACATTTTTGATTTACCTAAAGACAGGTTTTATTCTAAAGAATTACAGCAAGAGAGGAGAATAGTACTATTGCAAAATGGAGAATACTGATCATGACCTGCAAGTGTCTCAAAAGTCAGGAAGATAAGGGATTCTCTTTTCTAGAGAAGAGTAAACAAAGGTAGAAAGAAAAAAGTGAAAGGAAGTAGAATGAAGTGTGGGGAAGTGGGATTAAAGCATAGATGTGGTGGATCAGACTGGAGTACAGAGAATGGTTTATCCTTACATCACTCTATTCCCTGGAGGGGCCAATAAGAAAGTGTTTGTTGAGAGGTTTGTAAGGACAAGTTGTATGGCTCAAACTGAAGGTGCATCAACATTTAGGGTCTAAGGAAAGAAAGAAGATTAACTAAACTTTGATCAAATCAGTGTAATCAGCATTGTGTTCCAATTGTTCAGTGGTGACAAACAGTTCAGTTAATCATGGATGAGGCAAATAATGGGAACGTGGAGAGTCTGTGTCTGGCCTTGACAGAGAAAGCAAACAGGCATTTTGAGTCTTAATTAAAATTGGGAAAGTCATACGAGGAAAGATTGTTTTTTGCATTGTCTGTTTCCCAGAACACAAAATGGTGAGAGGATTTATTAAACTTTCTCTTTTCAAAGATGATAGTGGTTGAGTGTGCTGTAGCACTATTAATGGACAATGAGAAAGGAGCAAAAGTTAATTAATTTATATATAAAAGTATTTGTTAAGAATCTGTGTTTCAGCCATTATTCTCGGTAATGGGTTTCAGCCATTGTTCTAGGTAATGGTTATTTAGAAGTTAGCAAGGCAGAGAAATCCTCTTTCCTCATGGAGTTTTAATTTTTGTGGGCAAACATAGAGAATAAACATACAAATTATTGTATAAAACAATATAAGTAATACATCCTATGAAGAAAAACAAAGTGGGCTATACAAAAATGGATAGGGGGCTCTTTTTAAGATTAATTAGTCAAGGAAAAAAACTCCTATGCAAGAGGGTAGTATTTGAGCAGATATGTGAATAACTACAGGGAACAAAAGCATGAGGATATCTGAGGGAATACTGGTTTAGTCAGAGGCACAGCAGATATAATTGCTCTGAAGTAGAAGTAAACATCGATTTGATGTGATAGAGGAAATGAATGAAAAGAAAAATGATACGGATATATCCCAAGTACAGATAATGCCAGATCATGTAACTTTTATTAAAGAATTGAAGTTTATTTTAAATGAGATGGGAAATAATTGGAGGAAATTAAGTAGAAGAGTCACATAGACTGACTAATTTTCAAAGAATTACTCTGGATGTTTAAAAGAATACAAATACACAAACAAGGAGAGAAGTAAGGAAACCATTGGATTAGCTCAGGAAACAGATTTGGTAACTGAAACTACAGTGGTAGCAGTAATAGAAAAGAAAGATGCTAAGAAGTATTAAATTGCAAGCTATTACTCAAAGTTAATGCAAAATGGCAAAATGATGGTAATGTAGTAAAACAAAGGCAGACAAAAAGCAGACTCAAGAATGACTCAATGACTCAGATTTTTTACTTTAACATTTGGATAAATAAACTAAGAGTTAAAAGTATTGGTGATATGTTAGAAATACAGAATTCTGTGTGTGGTGTCTTATGCTTGAGACTTTGAGATGGTTATTAGGCTGCCAACACAAAAATTATTCAAGTATATCTATGTTTCAAATGATGATATTCCATTATTAAGACTGAATATATTTAATACAATTTTCTATTCTGGCACTTAGAGTGTCTAAGAAAAAGCTATAATTTTTTATCCATTGGCATATAGATAGAATTTATACTTATACTATGGAATGAGATCACTGAATTTGAGAAACTAGATAAAGAAAAATGTCCGAGGATTAAGCCCAACTTTTAGCTATTTTTAGAGAAAGGGATAAAATAGTTATGACAATGCAATGATGATGCTGATGACAATAATATTAGAAGTAATACTCATAATGCTGCAAGATAAAGTTCTCTGCCCCATTCTCCCCTTTGAGTCTGTCACTCACACCTGCATCAAAATTATACATTAAAAGGTCAAAATTATTAGTAGAAATATTTCTTTTTCTTACAGATACTTCACTATGAAGCATCTGAGAGAATCCTGGAAGAAATCTCTAGGCTGATAGGCTTTAGAATTAAGAATTAGGTTCAGAGGAAGACTTTATGTAGACTGATACCATGAACTTTTCAGAAATTTTGGTATATAATGAAGAAGTAACAATAATGATAATAAAAGTGAACATGTGTTGAACCTGAATAATGCCAAACCCTTTGTTAAAAGCTTTTAATGAATGAAAACATTTAATCTTCAGTAAATCATGATTACAAATATTTTTTTCATTTATCAGCTGAGAAATGTGATTTAGCAAATGGCAGAAACCAAATTTGTTTTTATAATTTTATTGCAGGTTATTATTGTTAGACAAAAAGAGAAAAATAGTACTGTTCTTAAGTGTAAGTAAGAGACAGGAAAGAGATCAGCAACATCATCAATTAATTGCCATTAACATTATACCAGAATCTTTGGTTGGTTCCAGTAATAATGCTGATTCTCCACATTTATTGAATAATTACTAGAAGGCAGGTAGTACTCTATGTGCTTTATAATCATTAACTCCTTGTATTCCTTATAATTACCCTATAAAAAACCAAGCATGGAAAAATTACAAATTATACAAGATTCTGCAATTTGTAAGTGGCAGAGTAAGGGTGTAATATCCAAACTTTAGTAATTGTGCATTTAACCACTACTATGGTGAATGGTGTATTCGACCATTCTTGCATTACTATAAAGAAATATCCGGTGGGTAATTTATAAAGAAAATAAATTTAATTGGCTCATGGTTCTTTAGGTTTTACACGAAACGTGGTGCTGGCCATCTCTTCAGCCTCTCAAGATGCCTCAGAAAGCTTACAATCATGGCACAAGTTGAAGTGGTAGCAGGCACGTCACTTGTGGAAAGCAAGTGCAAGTAAGAGAGAGTTGGGGAAGGTGCCACACACTTTTAAATGACCAAACCTCTTGTGAACTTAAAAACAAGAGCTCACTTATTAACAAAGGGATGACGCATGCCCTTCATGAAGGACCCACCCCCATGATACAAACACTTCCCACCAGGCTTCACCTTCAGCATTGGGAATTATGTTTCAACATGAGGTTTTTTCCAGAGATCAATATCCAAACTATAATATTCTGCCCCTAGACCCTACTAACTCTTATGATCTTCTCTCATTACAAAATATGATCCTGACTTCTCAATAGTTCACCAAAGTCTTTTTAACTCTTTCCAACACTAACTCCAAAGTCCAAAGGCTCATCTGAGAGAAGGCAAATATCCACCTAAGAGCCGGTAAAATAAAAAACAAGTTAGTTACTTTCAAGATACAATGGGGGTACAGTCATTGAGTAAAAATTGCCTTTCTAAAAGGAGGAAATTGGCCAAAAGAAACAGGCTGTGTGCCCTGGGCAAGCTTGAAAAACAGTAGGCCTTTATAATAGGACAAATGATAATCCTTTGGGTATATATAGGGTAATGGAATTGTTGGGTCAAATGGTATTTCTATTTCTAGATCCTTGAGGAATTGCCACACTGTGTTCCACAATGGTTGAACTAATTTAAACTCCCATCAACAGTATAAAAGTGTTCCTGTTTCTCCACATCCTCTCTAGCATCTATTATCTCCAGATTTTTTTAATGATCACTATTCTAACTGGCATGAGATGGTATTTTAATGTGGTTTCTATTTGCATTTCTCTAATGATGATGAGCATTTTTTCATGTTTGTTAGCTGCATAAATGCCTTCTTTTGAAAAGTGGCTGTTCATATCGTTTGCCCACTTTTTGATGGGGTTGTTTGTTTTTTTCTTGTAAATTTGTTTAAGTTCTTTGTAGATTCTCCACCCTGACATGTGTATACCTATTTGACAACCCTGCACGACCTGCACAAGTACCCAGAACTTAAAGTATAATTAAAAAAAAAAAAAAAAGAAAAACAATAGTCCTATAATTAAATCTTAAAGCTCCAAATTGACCTCATTTGACCACATGTCCCATATCTAGAGCACACTGGTGCAAATAATAGGCTCCAAATACTTTGGGCAGCTCTGCCCCTGTGGCTTTGCGCAGTTCAGCCCGAGGCTGTTCTCACAGGTTGCTGAGTGCCTGTAGCTTTTCCAGGTGCAGGGAGCAAGCTGCCAGTAGATCTACAATTCTGGAGTCTGAAGGGTGGTAGCCCCCTTCTCTCAGCTCCAAAGGCAATGTCACATTTGGGATTCTATTTGGGAACTCCAACCCCCCATTTTCCTTTGGCACTGCCTTAGTAGAGGTTCTCTGTGAGGATTCCATACTTGTAGCAGGCTTCTGCCTGGGCACCAGGCTTTCTTATACATCCACTAAAATTTAAGCAGAGGCTGCCAAACACTCTTCACCCTTGCATTCTGTGCACCTTCAGGCTTAATACCACATAGAAGCCACCAAGGCTAATGGCTTGTGCCTTCCAGAGCAGCAGTGTGAGTTGTACCTGGAATCCTTTGAGGCAAAGCTGGAGCCAGAGTAGCTGGGATGCCAGGAGCAGTGTCTTGAATCTGGGCAAGGCAGCAGGTTTCTGGGCAGGGCAGCAGGTTCCTGGGCTTGGCCCACAGAACCATTCTTTATTCCTCTGCCTCTGGGCCCATGATGAGAAGGCCTGCTCAGAGGGTCTCTGAAATGCTATCAGGGTCTTTTGTCCATTGTCTGGGATATTAGGGGTTGGCACCCTTTATTCATGCACATATGTCTATCAAGTGGTTGCTCCATAGCCTGCTTGGATTTCTCTCCAGGGGAAAAAAAAAAAAAAATTTTTTTTTATTTCCACATGGCTAGGCTGCATACTTTGCAAACTTTCATTCTCTGCTTCATTTTTAAATATAAATTTCAATTTTAACTCATTTATTTACTCCTACATCTGAAGTAGGTTGTTAGAAGCAGCCATGTCAACTCTTGAATGATTTGTTACTTAGAAGTTTCTGCTGTCAGATACACTAGGTCATCACCCTCAACCTCAAACTTCCGCAGACTCCTAGGATATGAACAGAATGCACCAAAGCTCTTTGCTAAGACATAACATGTATGACCTTTGCTTCAGTTACCAATAATTTTCTCATTTCTACCTGAGAAAATTATTGGTAACTGTATAATTTACCGATAATTTTCTTCCTCTTGGGCTTCACTTTCTGTATCACTGTCAGTATTTTGGTCACAGCCATTTAACCAGGTTCTAAGAAGTTCCAAACTTTATTTTTCTTTCTTCTTCTGAGGCTTCCAAACTGTCCCACACTCTGCCTATTACTCAATTCTAAAGTCACTTCCACATTTTCAGGTATCTTTATAGCAATGTCCTACTCCTCAGTACCAATTTTCTGTACTAGGCCATTCTTTCATTACTATGAAAAAATACCTGAGACTGGATAATTTATAAAAAAAGGGGTCTTAATTTGCTTATGATTCTGCTGGATTTATAGGAAGCATGCTGCTGGCATCTTCCTGACTTCTAGGGAGGCCTTGGAAAACTTACAGTCATGGAAGAGGGTGAGGCAGGAGCGGGTATGTCACATGGCAAAAGCAGGAGCAAGTGAAAGAGAATGAGGAGAGGAGGTACCACATACTTTTGAAATGACCAGAACTTTTGTGAACTCGTCAAGGCATGGCCCAAGTGACTCATGAGGGATCCACCTGCATGATGCAAACACCTCCCACCAGGCCCTGCCTCTAGCACTGAAGATTACATTTTAACATGAGATTTGAATGAGAAAAATTATTCAAACTATATCATGCAGCCTGCTTATAGATAAGAGAGCTGAAGTGCAGAGATGTTAAGTAACTTGATCAAGATCACACCATGGAAAAACTATGACCCTTTTTTTTTTTTTTTGGAGTCTTGCTCTGTCACCCAGGCTGGAGTGCAGTGGCATGATCTGGGCTCACTGCAACCTCCACCTATTGAGTTCAAGCAATTCCGTGCCTCAGCCTCCCGAGTAGCTGGGATTACAGGCACCTGCCACCATGCCTGGGTAATTTTCTTTATTTTTAGTAGAGTCAGAGTTTCAGCATCTTGGCCAGGCTGGTCTTGAACTCCTGACCTCATGATCCACCCACCTCAGCCTCCCAAAGTGGAATCTAAATTCCTTAACTTCAATTCTCCAATCCCTGATTGTGACAGCAGTGGACTAAAGCCTCAAAATGCAAAACAAAAACAAAAACATAATCCTTAACTGTATATACTCTCACAGGCTTCCACATCAGCAGAGAACAATTAAACAGATGGGTCTTACACTGTGTCATTAAGTCTAGAAATACCAAAATTTGTGAAAAATCAATTTTACAACTGAGTGTTTCTCAGTAAAATACAGAGATTCATAGAGAAGACCTCTGGCAAGAAGAGCACTTGGAAGATAAAGTGTCAATTGCTTTGGGTCCTCTGTTTTCTGCTAGGGATTACTTGTCCCTAATGAAAATCACAGTATATCAAAGCTCTTTGAGTCTTTTTACACTGGATAAAATAATTATTATACTCTGTGATTTTCTTAACATAGAAACTTTGAAATAGATCAGAAGATATCATGTCATCAGACATCATGTCATTTGTTAGTTGTCAGTTGCCCACAGCAGTGGGCAAGCTGTTATTCTGCTTCTGATTTTAGTTGATTGTATTTAACTTGACCTGTTTTCTGGGGTCGCTAATTAAATTATGTGTAGTTATTAAATAGAAACATCATGGTTTAAATTTTTTTAAGAAGAACTTTTATTTTGAAATAATTATAGACTCACAGGAAGGTGTGGAAATAGAGATATATCATTTATTCTTCACACAGCTTCACCCAATGGTGGTATTTTATATAAGGATAGTATGACATCAAAACCAGGATATTGATATTTCCTCCAATGACGTATGAGAGATCCAGTTTCTCTGTGTGTCTACTTCAGTATTTAGTATGTTGTTATTTACAATTTCTAATAGGTTGTAGTGGATTTTATATTATAGAAAGGGGGTGGGGGATGATTTCAGAGATGAATTATTGACTCATTATTTATCAGCTGAACATTAATATTTCTTACATAGAAATTTGAGAATGAGGTCCCAAAATAATTTAAATGGCTATAAACTTTAATTCCTTTAATCAGTGTAGTTCTGCTAATCTGAACTCTTTTTTACTATACTGTAATATATAATCTTCATTCATAATTACTGATTAATAGGATATGGAGTCAGTAAAGTATTATATCAAAAACAACTCATTTGTTGTCCCTTGCTAATAAGTGGCTGATTTCAACCTTTTAATTCAAGAGTTTGTCTGTACATTCATAAAACATTTATTTGTGTCTTCTTAATATTTTATTTCAACTAATTATACATAGCATATTAAATGCAGCTATTACTCAAAGAGACAGTATCCACTGACTGATGAGAACATAGCATCTTTGTCTCCATAATACATTACTAGAAATAATGATTCTACAAATGAGCCACTTCTCCATATGCTTGCAGATTCTTTATCCTATTCTATTGATTAAAGTCTGTTTTGTTTGTTTCGTTCATATTTGCATGTTAGATGAGCAGATGTTATGTTACTTTGCACATCACAAAGTATCACTTTAATAAATATTTTAAAAATAGTGTATCATAACAGTTTCAAATTTTCTTATGGTAAAATCTCCTTAGGTCTCTTATACTGGGAGTGACCTGATCATTACTTACAGACCAGCTCTATAAAAAAAAAGGTTATATTTGCTTAAGAAATATCGTATTAGTTATAACATATTCCAGATGGAAAAAGAAAGATTCAGCTGAAACTGTTCTCTTAACTTGTGGGGTGTGTGTGTGTGTGTATGTGTGTGTGTGTAAGTGGGAGAGCCAGAGAGAATTTGTGTATTCATTGTTGTGTCTCTGTGAATTGCTCTTGTTTCTACATTTCCAAATTCTACAAGAGAAAATGTGTCTTGAATCTATCTAATTCTGTAGAAACCTTGTTCCTTGAAATTCTCATTTAGTTTAGAACCTCAAAGAGAAGTGAATTGAAATGCATTTGAAAGTTAATACTACAAACATTAGAATATGTTCAGTTACAAATGACACAACAACAAGGCTCCAGCATAAAAGCAAAACAAAATAAACACCATAATACATGAGACTATGTAAATAAAAAGTACCTGGGTGGGAATTCCTTTAGGCATATTTGGATTTCAGAACTCAATGATAATATTAGAGCTTAACTTACATCAATTTATCAGTTTTTCTTTTCCTTGTGCTGGCCTCCTCCTTGAACTTCTCATGGTAACATGAAGTATTAAAGTATCATTATCTCTTTATCTCCAGATCCTAAAACTACTCAATCTTCAAAAGGCAGGGGAAAAAATACAGAATCGTTTTTCAAGCAACTCCAGAAAAGATCTCTTTGTGTCTTCTACGCTTAAGTTAGTTGTCCTGATCTTCCCTCAACATATCACAGTGGCCAAGGAAATTAAATATTTTGACTCATCAAATCTGACACACAGATTCATCCCTGAGCCAAAAGGAACCAAAACTAACATGTTGTTTCTGTCCTAACTATAAGAATTTTCCAGAAGCATTTTATAAATACCACGTTGTCTAATCAATTGAGTGCCAACTAAAGAAATTTGAGAATCAACAATATGCTTAGCATTGTGTTTTGTAGCTTATCACAGAAAAGGACAAATAAGAAATAATTCATGTGTTCCAAATTTAGTTTAGAAGACAGTAACTCCAAGACAAAAGACACTGATATAAATATTAAAAGTGATACAAAATACTTTGGAGTTTAGGAAAGAGATAATTTATTCTATTGCAATTTAGCATTAAATGTTACTTTTACTTTGAACATATTAGTACTCAAGTATTTTATTTGCAATATTGAGATACTTTATTACCTATGTAAATGGTGAGGTCAAACCTAAGGATGTGACAAACAGTATTGAGTGCAGTGCCCAGAACTGTTCTATAAATACATGAATATTTAAACATAATTTGGTAAAACAATATTTTATAGTCAGGTACCTATCTATTCAGTAGTATGGAATAGTAATTTCAAAAATTATCAAGTGATTTCACTTATTTTAATTGTACCACTATACTAAATTTTAACTATGGCCTTCTCTGAAAGCTTACCTTTAGGCAAGTAATTTTAATCACATTAAAGATACAATCTCATGACTGAAAATGCAGATGTAATGGAAAATGAGGTGCTAGGCTAGACAAAGGCAATCAAACTGCCCATTTTGAAGAATGAAAAATTAAGTAAATGATCTCAGTATCCAGCGCGCGCAGTCTCCGGCCCCAATTTCTACGCTCACCGGAAGACGGAGGTCCTCTTTCCTTGCCTAACGCCGCCATGGCTCATGGTCCCAAGAAGCATCTGAAGCGGGTGGCAGCTCCAAAGCATTGGATGCTGGATAAATTGACCGGTGTGTTTGCTCCTCATCCATCCACCAGTCCTCACAAGTTGAGGGAGTGTCTCCCCCTCATCATTTTCCTAAGGAACAGACTTAAGTATGCCCTGACAGGAGATGAAGTAAAGAAGATTTGCATGCAGCGGTTCATTAAGATCGATGGCAAGGTTCGAACTGATATAACCTACCCTGCTGGTTTCATGGATGTCATCAGCATTGACAAGACGGGAGAGAATTTCCGTTTGATCTATGACACCAAGGGTTGCTTTGCTGTACATCGTATTATACCTGAGGAGGCCAAGTACAAATTGTGCAAAGTATGAAAAATCTGTGGGCACAAAAGGAATCCCTCATCTGGTGACTCATGATGCTCACACCATCCGCTACCCTGATCCCCTCATCAAGGTGAATGATACCATTCAGATTGATTTGGAAACTGGCAAGATTACTGATTTCATCAAGTTTGACACTGGTAACCTGTGTATGGTGACTGGGGGTGCTAACCTGGGAAGAATTGGTGTGATTACCAACAGAGAGAGGCACCCTGGATCTTTCGATGTGGTTCATGTGAAAGATGCCAATGGCAACAGCTTTGCCACTCGACATTCCAATATTTTTGTTATTGGCAAGGGCAACAAACCATGGATTTCTCTTCCCCGTGGAAAGGGTATCCGCCTCACCATTGCTGAAGAGAGAGGCGAAAGACTGGCAGCCAAACAGAGCAGTGGGTGAAATGATCCCTGGGTGATATGATAGATCTTTATGCGTAATTAAAAATCATGTGGCATGATTAATTAAAAAAAAATTAAGTAAATAAGAAAAGTACAATAACCACTGAAGTGTGGTGGAGGAGCTGTCAAATACAATGTAAATCACCCCCTCCACCAAGAGCTGTAGGACACAGATAATCAGAGCCAAAAATGGAAATCTCAATCCTAGCTCTACCACTACATAGCTATGAGACTTTGGAATGTTTAGTTTACCTTTCAGGTCTGCTTATCCAACATAAAATTGATGCTCATACAAAGGAATACTCAAGAACCTTCTGTTCATTACATTAATTATCTAAAAATTAGAGATTATGAGAAAGTATATAAGGTTGGTATTGATAGGGACATAAAGATCCTATAGTTGAATTAACACCTGAAGAGAAAAGTAGTTTCTAATAAATCAAGAAAACCACAGGCAACCAAATCAAACTCATATAAACTATCATATCCACCTTTGTATTGCTTTGTTAAAAATACCAATACATGTTTCTTGTTTTGTATGCAATATCTCATAGCTTTCATAATAGTCCCATTTCTATAAATGTTTAAAGAGTAATTGGAGATAAGTGATATCATTTAGCTAGGAAAACAACTTGAAAATCTAGGCTAAATGTAATGTGGGATACTGAAGCATTCTAAGCAGGAATGTAATTAGATTTGGTTATCAACTCTAAGAGGACTGTACTTGAAGACGATCCCAGAATTTCCGTTGGGAGGATTTTTATTCAGAGGGGATAGAGACATATAAAAACCACACACTCTAAATTTAATTGATAGTGAGTGCTTAATTCTTTTTTGTTTGTGTGTTTTGTTTTGGTTTTGAAAAAATCAATAGCATTGCTCAGAAGAATGTGTGAATTCGTTTATTTTAACAGATCTTTAAAGGGCATAAATAGTAAACATAATATATCTAAGAAGGTCAAAGATAGTCAGAATATGTTCAAATTATTAATGTTACTAGGAATATTTTCAAAAAACATTTTCTGCATTTACTTTTTCAAATGAAATAGTCGCTGAAATGAAATAGTCATTGAAATTTCAAACAGGTTGCCAGGCCTTCTATGATTCTTACATCATTCAGATCAATGTGAGCAATTTAAATCTTATTATAGTCATCATTATGAAATATTATATTTTTCAGGATCTCTGACATCCTGAGCTTTATATGTGTTACTAAAATACTGTTTTACATGTTTTATTATTTGATTGTAATAGTTTGATTATGCTGTAATGATGTAGGATAACCCTGGCTACCCTTCAAGTAAAAGATCTTTCCTGATTCAAACCTCTATTAGCCATATAGCATTTCCATATTTATAGTGCATCGGCTTGTACCCTGCATTTCAGTGTTGCTTATTGTAATTTGAAGTAAGCGATATTTGTCTAATGGCTGGCAGTTTTATGTTGTTTCTTGATGCGAAATTTTATTGTTTTTTGGAGAGCATCATTTTGACACACAGGAATCCAGCCTATATTTACTGAAGAAAACAATTTGACTGCAATCTTTACAACATACAACTCATGGTTTCTGTGTTGACAGAAAATCATATTAGATGTAGCTGGCACCTGCTAAAATCTCATTTTTATTTTCCTACCTTGTGTTGTAGCATTAAAGGAGAAAACATTTTTGTCTTACACCTGAATAATGAGAAAATATTTTTTTCTTTCAGATTTACAAAAGCAAACATAGCTAAATAATAGAAATACTCATTATTAATCTAAGTAAATATGATTTTCCATTTAAATGATACATTTTAAATGAAATATACTTCCAAATAAAAGTTGTCTAATACTATTAGTTCTTAAGACATAAGACATACTGTGAATTAAATATTAGGCACAGTGATAAGATACAATATATAGTGGTTATTTCACCATAAATAATTTTAAGTCAATGTGTTTACTGTATGTAAGAGTAGTTATGTTTGTATAAGCCAACAGAAATTTTATGTTGATTATCACAAAGGGAAATAGAAAAGTTAAAATGAAGAAAATGAAGAATAAAAATAGCATGTAAAGTATAAATATCCTGTTGTTTGTTTCTGAAGTGTTTTCAACTTTAGAGATTTTAAAAGACCTGAACAATGCCTCCATTTTTCTTTCCTATGAAGATGTATCCTAGGCAGTATCTGCAGTGTACCATATTATTCTTATTCTCAATTACTAAAGAACATAGAAACCCTAAGAACTTCAAACAGTACTGTACCAGCTTGATTATAAACATGTGAGCACTGAAGTGAGACATCTTACTCTTCACTAGGGAAGAAATTGCCTGAAGAAGATAAACAAGTACTCAACCCACATTAGATGCAGTTTTCCAAATTTTAGTTCTTATCTAGTCTGATACTGCTGGGCCAAAGGAAAGAAGACAAGAATCCTGAATACTTGGGCGTGGTGAGACTCTAAGCCATTGGGAACTGCACATGGTTTAGTGGAATCCAGAGCACAGTTAAGCAGGATATACTTACTCTTAAGTTTGAAAGCTATTTGTAAAATTGAGAGAATTTAAACTCTACCCTCTAGGCAAATTTTAATTAAATAAATATTAATGATTGTATACTCTCTTAGTAAAGATTTTTGAAATTCATAAAATAATTATTTTAACAATGGGTAACACTGAATATGTACTGTATATTAAATGATATCATTGTGTCAATGTTGTAGAGGTTCAGGGTTGTGATATTTGCAGCTGAGCAAATAATAATAGTGATATTATAAGAGATGTGCTTGTTTATGAAGATATCTGTATATGTGTTTGTATTGAGTGAAAAAGCAAATGAGGCCATTAGAAGTTCATTTTTTATTGAACTTATTAGAAATAAAAATTCAAATTTTTATTGAATTTAGAAAACAGAAACTGGACCCCTTCCTGACCACGTTACACAAAAATTAACTCCAGATGGATTAAAGACTTAAACATAAGACCTAACACCATAAAAACCCTAGAAGAAAACAGGAAAAACCATTCAGGATGTAGGCATAGGCAAGGACTTCATGACTAAAACACCAAAAGCATTGATAACAAAAGCAATAATAGACAAATGGGATCTAATTAAAGTCCAGAGCTTCTGTACAGCAAAAGAAAAAATCATTAGAGTGAACCAGCAACCAACAGAATGGGAAACAATTTTTGCAATCTACCCATGTGACAAAGGGTTGATATCCAGAATCTACAAAGAACTAAAACAGATTTACAAGAAAAAAACAACCAAACCCATTCAAAAGTGGGTGAAGGATATGAACAGACACTTTTCAAAAGAAGACGTGTACGAGGCCAACAAACATATGAAAAAATGCTCATCGTCACTGGTCATTAGAGAAATGCAAATCAAAACCACATTGAGATACCATCTCATGCCAGTTAGAATGCCGATCATTAAAAAATCTGGAGACAACAGATGCTGGAGAGAATGTGGAGAAATAGGAACACTTTTACAGTGTTGGTGGGAGCATAAATTAGTACAACCATTGTGGAAGACAGTGTGGCGATTCCTCAAGGATCTAGAAATAGAAATTCCATGTGACCCAGTAATCCCATTACTGGGTATATATCCAAAGGATTATAAATTGTTCTATTGTAAAGACACATGCACACATATGTTCATTGTGGCACTGTTTACAATAGCAAAGACCTGGAACCAACCCAAATGCCCACCAATGATAGACTGGACAAGGATAATGTGGCACATACACACCATGGAATACTATTCAGTCATCAAAAATGATAACAAAGGACATGGATGAATCTGGAAATCATCATTTTCAGCAAACTGACACAGGAACAGAAAATCAAACTCCACATGTTCTCACTGATAGACAGGTGTTGAACAATGACAACACATGGACACAAGGAGGGGCACATCACACACTGGAATCTGCTGGGAAGGGGACTAGGGGAGGAATAATAAGGGAGAAAAGCCAGAAATAGGTGAAGGGGGAATGGAGGCAGCAAACCGCATTGTCATGTATGCACCTATGCAACAGTCCTGCATGATCTGCACATGTACCCCAGAACCTAAAGTACAATTAATATATATGTGTATTAAAATTAAAAAAAATTCAATAAAATTGTGTAAAATAGTAAAGAACTGGGTTAACAAAATAGAGCTTTAGACCAATATTCCACAATGAACAAGTTTACATATTTCCATGTTTAACATTTTACTTCCAGGTCTTTGAGATTCAGAATTGGTACTTATTTATTAAGTTTTATTTTTATTTTAGATATGTAATAATTGCATTTATGAGGAGGTAATATTTTGATAGAGGCATAAAATGTGTAATGATCAAATCATGGAACTTAGGTACCATCACCTCAAGCACTTATCATTTCTTTGTGTTTAGAAATATTCCAATCCCACTCAATTATTTTAAAACATACAATAAATTGTTGTTAACTGAAGTCACCCTATTGTGCTACTGAATACTAGATTGTATTCATTCTGTCTAAGTGTGTTATTTCTATATGTTAACCAACCCCACATTAAACCCTCATCCCCTCTACCTTTCACAGCCTCTGATAATTATCACTCTATTCTCTATCTCCATAGGTTCAACCTTTTTAAAATTCCTTAGCTCCGACATATAAGTGAGAATATGTGAAATGTATATTTATGTGCCTGGCTTATTTCACATAACATAACTCTATGTTTTTTATAGCTGAATAATATTTACTATGTATATTTACCACATTTCTTTATCCATTCATCTGTTGATGGACATTCAGGTTGATTTCATATCTTGACTATTGTGAATACTGGTACAATAAACATGGAACTACAGATATCCCTTCTTTCTTTTTCCTTCTTCTCTTTCTCCTCCTCCTTTTTCTTCCACTTCTTCTCCTTCTTCCTTATCCTCCTTCCCTCCTCCTTCTCCTCTTTCTCCTCCGCCTCCTCCTTCTTCCTCCTCCTCTTCCTCTTCTTCTTCTTCTTCTTCTTCTTTCTTCTTTCTTCTTTCTTCTTTCTTCTTTCTTCCTCTTCCTCTTCTTCTTTGTCTCTTTCTTTCTATATATAGCCAGAGGTGGTATTACTGGGTCATATAGTTTTTCTATTCTCAGTTTTTTGAGGAAATTCTATACAGGTCTCCATAGTGATTGCACTAATTTACATTCCCTCCAACAGTGTTCAGGTGTTCCCCCTGTGTTCACATGCTCAGCAGTATTTGTTATAGCCTGTCAGATAAAAGCCATTTTAGCTGGGGTGAGGTGACATCTTGTTGTAGCTTTGATTTGCATGTCCCTGATGATTAATGACATTGAACATTTTTTCATATACTTATTGGTCATTTGTTGGTTCTTTTCAAAAATGTCTATTCAGTTTAAAATAATTGATTATAAGATGTTATTTGCAAGCTTTTACAAATTAAAAACCTAACAAAATACACACAAAAAGTAAATATTTAATTTTTTTGCTTTTTACTTTAAAAGTGACCAGAGAAATTCACTTTTAAACAAAGGGAGACAAGAAGAAAGGAAGAGAGGATCAACAAAACTATCAGAAAACAAATAACAAAATAGTAGTAGTAAGTCCTTACCGTCCTTACCTTTCAATAATAAGGTTGAATGTAAATGGGCCAAATTCTCCAAAAAAGACTTAAAGAGTTTAATGAACTAAAAACCAGACCCAACTGTGTGCTCCCTACAAGAAATTCACTTCGCCTATAAAGACACACATCATCTAAAAATAGGGGGATGGAAAAAGTTATTCCATGCAACTGGAAATCAAAAAAGAGCAGCAATAGCTATGGTTATATCAGATAAAATAGATGTCAAGACAGAAGCTGTAAAGAGATAAAGAAGGATATTATGCAATGATAAAAGATTCAATTCAGCCACAAGATATAACAATTATATGTATGACATTTTTTATGTTAATATTTATCTGAAAGTTAAATTATATGTATTCATTGAAGACATTATAAAGATTAACTTCATTAAATCATCCCTTACAAAAAGCACACTGAGAATTTCAAATGACCTATGAATCAACAATGTTGTTACTAATAGATCTTCAGAGTATGCCAACATCTCTGCAGCAACATCTGGAATCTCGCCAGTAGGGTCTTGTCTATCCCCCAACACTACCCATTAAAATTAGCAACATTTTAAAAATTTACAAGAAATTTCCTCTATAATAGCTATCTGGAAGCTTCAGAGCGGCTGCTAACTACATCACCCTTTGTAAGTGAATCTGCTGGATGAGACTTCTTATACATTTATCAACTAGTAATAATCGCTCAACTAATAATAATTATTCCCTACATTTGAGAAAAGACAGTGATCTGCTCTGAAGGTTAACTTTAAAGGGTAGAGTAGAGGTTTATGAGATAGTTGTGTATCAGTCCTTGAATCAATAAAGATATTATAAAGCAAATATATATATATATATTATATATCTATCTATATCAATATATTATATATATCAATATCATATATATCAATAAAGATATATAATATCTTTATGATTAAGTTTTATGATATCTTTATTGATATTATATATGTATATATAATATATATAGTCAATTTTTCACATTTGAAGAATCAATATGAAACACACAACCAACAAAGACAGATCAGAAGAACATAAACCAATATACAGACCATAGAAATACATACCAGCAGAAAACAGGGCCAAGTCTGAATCAACTAAAGAAATAAGCAGAGGTAAGCTGAATCAAAATAGAGCTGAAAGCTAGAAGTTTTTTGGGCATATTTAGAATTTTGACTGTAGCCTGAGCAAAAATGATTTTCCCCTATTCTGACTTTGCAACTGACTGAGACAATTTTCTGTGCTTTCTTGCTTTCCTGAGTATCTTTGCAACAACACACCTATCACCTGAGAAAATCTGATTGTCTCTATTTCTTTCAAACTTAGAGCCAAATAACACACATTCACTATAAAAGCTGCTTGAAGAAAGCAGTCTGTGCTGAATAAAATATTCAGCTTGTCCAAGCTGATCAGTTCAGTAACAGAAAAAGGCATACACATTGATGTTTTTTAAAATACAACAATGCTAAACATTGGAAAGAAAGGTGAAACACTGGCTTAGGAAATAATATGATATGTTACAGTATATATCACAGAAATATGAAGAATTTTTTAAGTTTATTATTCCTGTATAATATTTTCTGTGGCTAGAATTTGGGAAGTTCAAAGTGGTTTCCATAGGCGGTTTCACTGAATACAGTACATCTGAAAAATAAACATAAACTGACTTTCAAACCATTGAGATTATTTTATATTAGTACATTTTCAATGAAGTTACAGTATAGAGTACAGGTATCTATTATTTGTAAATATGGTTCTCTTTCCTATAAAATAAAGCATTACAATATATCTAGTCCAGAATCCGAATGTGTAGATTTGAGGCCAAACTCATCTTGAATGGATAGCTATTTTTAGTTATTTAAAATACCAGTCATCTAGTAATACTAGAAATGCCAGAAAAAAAAATAAATGCTTAGTTCTGATTGAGATTTCTGTCAGTGTTTCCAACCATTAGTGACATGATTATAACATTTAATTTCTTCTTGAATATGGCTAGTCCAGTAATTATAATGTAATTGGAAGATTTTATGAAGACAATGATAATATGTGTGAATCACTTTTAGGAATATCTTGCTTTTTGTTTTCTTTTAAAATCCTACAGCATTTTTAGAATTACAAATAATGGCTAATAAACACAGATGTAAGAATAACTTTTTTTCTTTCTTTTAAGGTGTGTGTGTGTGTGTGTGCATGCACATATGTTTGCATGCTGCTATTTTTAAGGTCATATTTGACATTTCTAATAGCTAACAGAGGATGAAGTCTCCCCAAACTTTTTTTTTTCCTGGGGGGCCACCATCTTCCTTTTTTTTCTTTTTTTTTTTTTTTTTTGAGATGGAGTCTCACTCTGTTGCCTGGGCTGGAGTACAGTGGTGTGATCTTGGTTCACTGCAACTTCTGCCTCCCGGGTTCAAGCCATTCTCCTGCCTCAGCCTCCCAAGTAGCTGAAACTACATTGCATGTCAGCACACCCAGCTAATTGTTTGTATTTTTCGTGGCGATGGGGTTTCACCTTGTTAACCAGGATGATCTGGATCTCCTGACCTCACAATCTGCCCACCTTGGCCTCCCAAAATGTTGAAATTAAAGGTATGGCCACCACACCCAGCCCACCCTCTTCTGATTTTAAGTTCATGTGCTTTAGGTGAAACTTTACTTCTCGATCTTGGATTGAATGCATGGAGGGTATTAATTGTCTTGCCAGATAATAAGAAACATGTCTGGATAATAATAATAATTAATATTATTATACACATTTTATTATACTTTAAGCAGATTTTTGAGCAGGCATTAAACTTTTATTTTCGTTTTTTACTTTTAACTTTTGTGAGTAGATAGTTGGTATATATATTTACAGGGTACATGAGTTGTTTTGAGAGAATGGACACCCCATTCTTCATGGTTTGCTCATTTCACATGGGCTTTAAACTTGAAAGACGTTATCCCTGTATATAATTAAGCTTCTCAGATATATTTTTTCCTTTGAAAATATCTAAAACGGTTCTATTTACGTTTTATTATAGCAATGAGTTTTCATGTGAAAGCTGAGATGGCATTTCAGTAATTAGTTTATTTTACATCACCAAACAGTTGTATGTAGACCCAGAAAAATTTCACCTCTCATTATCTGAAGCTAATTTTACTGAGGACAAATAAATTATTCTATTCATAGAAGCATAAACATTAAAACATACCTTTCCTTATAATGCTGAGAACCATCACAAAGAGGATAAGGGTTTTCTTGCTTTATAATGAGAGGTTGATGCAGTATATAATACAAACACTTTCTCTGTTTTTTCAACTACTCCTTAAGCTTTCTGAATAAAAGTAATCGTTCTTATATTATTTTTATTATATATCATAATAAAAATATATTTTATTATATATATTATATTTTAATTATATATTATAATCTTATAACCTCCCTTATATTCCTTACATCCAGCTTAAGTTGTATATTCAATGAGTATTTGTGGCATGAATGAATGTTTTCCACGTAAGGAAAGCCATTCTACCTTAGACCAAGATGGCTTATATATTAGTAAATATCCTTTAAAATCTGAAGAAACCGAGGGAAAATAAATGTAAAGCTGTTGCAACTTCAGTTTTTCAAGAGAGCTTTGACATGCCTCGTATGATGTCTTTCAGGGAAAAAAAATAAATGCAATACTCTCTTGCTTTCATAGGTCTTGCTAAACATGCTCTAGCATCCTGAGAGCAGGGTCCATCATAAATATTTAATTCATAACTTCATTACCCTTCCATCCACTAGTCTCAGCACACTACTCAGCAAAGTGGAGGCTCCGTTTAATTTTTATTAATATTATTGTCCAAGATACGTTTGAGAAGAGGCTAGTCATCTCTTTAGATATGAGCAGAGTTAGTCATTTACACAAACGATGGAATTAGACTTTATAATTGCTAGGTTAAAATACATATTATAGAACAATCACTAGAGTTGCTTAGTCAGGTTAGGATTTTTTTTTTTCCAGACAAAATATGAAGCCCAGAGTAGGCAGTGTAGGACCAGTACAATAGTTTCATTATGAGGAAGAGTTGCAGGATTCCTCTTCCTTGTCACTTTGTCATCGTCAGCCTATGGCTTTTACCTTTACACTAATACTATGGCTTTTGTACCACAGACATCACAGGTATGTCCCCAGCAAACACAATAAAGAAAGAATTAGCCCCCCAAAAGGAATCTCTCTTAAGAGCTTTAACTTTTACTTAGGAAACAATAAATTTCCTTAAATCTTTATCCAGTATGTTTCTGTATATGTAACTGTTCAGAACAGAAATAAGCCACCCCTAACTAAACATTAGCCTTACACATGAAATCTTTACCTGGGCTCACTATGAACAAAATAGGGTTGTCTCAGCCTATTGAGGGACCTGAGGGCCTTCTTATTGGTCATAACATGGAGAAGAACATCACGTGGTGAGAGGGCAAGAAAATGTCAACTCAGGTCTCTTTTCCTCTTTTTTTAAAATTTTTTTAATTGATAATAAATATTCATATTTATTTATGGGTATATAGTAATGTTTTGTTAAATATAATGTAAAGAGATCAGATCACAATAACTTTGTATCCTTTAACAAATCTCTCCCTATCCCTTTCTTTCCCCTACCCTTTCCAGCCTTTATCATTCTCTGTTTTACTTTTTACTTCTTTTTATATTTTGTTTATTTATTTATTTGAGATGGAGTCTTGCTCTGTCACCCAGGCTGGAGTGCAATCGTGTGATTTTGGCTTACTGCAACCTCCACCTCCCAGGTTCAAACGATTCTCCCTGCCTCAGCATTCCCAAGTATCTGGGATTACAGGGACCCACCACCACTCCTGGCTACTTTTTGCATTTTTAGAAGAGACAAGGTTTCTCCATGTTGACCACGCTGGTCTCAAACTCCTCACCTCAGGTGGTCCACCCGCCATGGCCTCCCAAAATGCTAGGATTACAGGCATGAGCCACCATGTCCGACCTCTGCTTTTTACTTCTATGAGACTAGCTTTTTTTTTTAGGTTTCACATATTATTGTTTAACTTTCTGTTTCTGGCTTATTTCATTTTACATCATATCCTCCAGTTCCATCTATGTTGCCACCAATGACATGATTTCATTATTTTTTATGGCTAAATTGTATCACATTATGTCTCTATATCACATTTTCTTTATCCATTCCTTTGTTGTTAGGATACCTAGCTTCATTCTATGTCTTATTTATTATGAATAGTGCTGCCATAAACATGGGGGTGCAGATGTCTCTTCGGTATAATGATTTTCTTTCCTTTGTATAAATTCCCAGTAGTGAGATTGGTGAATCATATGGTGGCTCAAACTAAATGATCCAATTAAAAAGTGGGCAAATAATCTGAATAGATATTTCTCAAAAGACGACATAAAAATGGACAACAAATATATGAAAAAAATGTTCAACATCACTAATCATCAGGAAAGTGCAAATCAAAACTATAATGAGATATTATCTCACCCAGTTAGGAGACAATTATCAAAAAGACAAAAAATAATAAATGTTGGCAAAATGTGGAGAAAATGGAACTCTTATACACTGTTTGTGAAAATTTAAACTAGTTCATCCATCATAAAGAACAATATTGAGGTGCCTCAAAAAACTGCAAATAAAACTACCATATAGCTTTCCTTTTCTTATATAGCCTCCAGTCCTATCATGGTGGTCCCACCCTGATGTCCTTATTTAATCCTAATTACCTTCCAAAGGCCCCATCTCTTAGTGGCATTATAATGGAGATTAAGTTTCAACATGAGTTTTGGAGAGGACATTCAAATCATGGCAAGGGTACATGTGAAAATAATGCTAAAGGACCATATTAGTGAGTAAATGATGACAAATATTATAATTTTACCCCAAAGTTGCTATACACACAGAGCACTAAATTGTTATAATATTCTCACTCAAAACTTTGGTCCAGGTAATAGCCCCTAAAGTAAATAGGTCCAGATGAAACAGCTGGAATTTTAGAAGCAAGTTTTTAAACATTGCTTCTGGAGATCAGAAATGTCTACTTCAATAGCGTTTGTAGTGTGGAAATAACAAAAGCATGAAAGCCAAAGATACGGACCAGGAATAAATCAGAGTTGGTCGGCAATAAGTGCAATGGTCAAAGCAGTCAGGGGAGAATGTGGTGTGAAGGTAAGATGGAATGGGAAAATATGAGGCAGCCAATGTGTACAATAATATAATTCATTTAAAACAGCATTGGAACATATATATGAACAAATTGCCTAATCTTTTTTAAGTTCCAAATTTTTTGGTTTTTATTCTTATTTGTGTATATATTTTCATGTGTAGTATACTAACTTTAATTTGCTGATTATTCATTAAGATAGTATACATAATTTTGTTTTTGAGAACTGAGATCATATGGTAAAATCTTGAGACAATTAGAAAGTCATAGCATAGACAAATTACTGCAGAGAGTACAACTCTAGTAAGTTGGCACTTTCGTTTCATAAGCTTGCATTTGACACAAATTCTGGGAAAACCAGGGAACATAGTAAAACATTTAATCTATATCTAGTCTTTTCTTTTAATATTCAAGTAAGTGTAATATTCAATAGCACCATAAAGTAGTCAAATTTAATGACTCAAATGGATTGTAATTTGGTAACAACCCTCCAAACAAAATTGTTCATTTATTCTTAAAGCATCCTGTTCTTTATTTTTTGCCTATCCTGTCTTCTCTATTTCATGGAAAGTTTCCCTCTCCATCCACTGAAATCTCTGTTTTGCATATGATAAGTAATATATACCTATTCAAACTACTATTTTTGACACTACCAAGAAAAATCCTACTTGGTTAAATAACTTTTTACTGTTATACAGAATTGAATATAAACAACTATCTGACTACATCTTATCTAAAACACTAAAGACATTGCTTATGCTTTAAACCAATGGTGGCAAAAAGAAAAAAAAACAGGTAAAAGTAAATTTCAAACATATGAAATTTATGGCACCAAAGTATTGGGATTTCTGGCTGAAAATCCACCACTGATCATCTAAATGTGTTGTGGCCACATCTTTGAGTTAAAGATTCAAAAAAGAAAACTTACATTATTTTTGCTGTTTGGGTCTAATTCTGTCATCATAAGTAACCTTATCTTGCAATGCCAATGAAATTTATTTATTTTTTCTTCCCCACCCCTTACCTTTAGGAATTCTAACTTATCTAAACTGTGATAACTGGTATGAGTAAAGTCATATGATTTTAAGTGTGGAAGGTAACCCACCAGGTCTCAACTAGCTGGGAGTCCTGTTATGTACTCAGCAAATGAATGATTATGTTTTTCAAGATTTGTTGGAAACTTAGGATGAAAGCTGGTGATAAAATAAGATGTGGATTTTTGATAATCGTGCATCACTGAGTTAACACACTTAGTAGTAGCAGGACAAAATATGCAATTATCACTCTTAATAAAACCAATATATTCAGAAAAAAACTAGTCTATTTAGAAAGTCAAATATCCATGAGGTCAATAGCCACCCTGAATATGGTAGATTTGACACTCAAAGGTCATGTGTTTCTCTCAACCTCAGGGTACTAGTCACCCGATATCCCAATGAGAGATAAATTCAAGAAATGAGGGATTATTTCTTCAGAATTTTGGATATGTTCAGAATGATGGATAAGTTCAAGAAATGCCATCTTATGTGAATTAAATCAGTATACTTTATCATACATTGTGATTGATTGAGCATCAATAGCGTAACCCTTCCTAGAAGGAGAGATAGCATTGCATATGCTGCTGATGAAATCATCAAGAATTTGGTATTAAACTGATAAGTGCTGCCACTAGGTTTGATAGCCAATGTGAATGATGCAAAACATCAAACAAAAAATGCAGTCTACTTAGCTACACTATTACTTAAATATCAGCTAATACTTTTGGTAATTCATTAATAAGAGTCTTTAAAAGTAAGTTTAAATAACATTATACAGAAGAGAGAGTTTGCTTATCTTAAATGTTCAGTATCAGTTATCTAGTTTGAAACTTCTCCATTTGCCATATGAAATAAAATGATTGAAACTTAAAGCTGTTGAAATTTTAAATTATTCTGAGCCTTGAAGGAAATGTTGCTATGAGGCTTGAGTAATGTGGCATGCAGCTGCAACTTCTTTTTTTCCCTTCTAAATAGATAAAACCAAGCAGCAGAGTCAGAGAAAAGACTTCCCACCCCAGATCACTGCCCCTCCTCATATAGCAATAATTTAATCTTTCTTGGAATATAGCAACCTGTATCCAATCAAATCACTATGACATATGTGCTAGTCTCTTACCAAAAAAATGTGAACCTGTTAAAAGTTTTCTGTCTCTGCCTATACAGGTGAAACTGTAACTTCACTTATTCGTTTGGAGTCTGTGTCCTCCTAGGTGCTATCCTCAAGCTCTGCACTCCAATCAAGTCTATATTTAATCATATTTTCTGAATCTCATGATTGAAGTTTGACAGCTGAGAGGAGAAATTCATACAGTAATACTAATTTCATTTAGATTATCTGATTTCTCTTCCATCCACACCACCCCCACAAGTTATACTTGCCAAAGAATCAGTTGATCTTTAACTTGAACCACTGATACTCTTATTAAGTAGAATTGTGTGTCAGTCATTTAATATCTTTCTGACTTGAGCATTTTATTTGTGTTTACTCGTAGTGATTCAGTTCTTAGAAAGCTAGTTGCTTAGAGAAGTGTTGCAGTCACACTTTGGTATTTCAAATGTTATATCTGGGATGTGGACTCTGGATTAATGATGATCAATCCTAGTTAACTATATCCAAGTATATAGTTAACTATATCCTAGTTAACTAATCCAAGTAGCTTATATGATTCATGCTGTGTTATGTATTTTTGATATTACATTTACCTCTCACTTTCCTACCCATTATTCAATAATTTTTGCATTATTACCTATTAAATAAATAAAACTGCTAATTTTTGTGAGAAACAGAAAATTCTGGGATTCTTGTAGTTTGTATGGGTTTCAAAGTATGTCTATACTAATTGTTTCTTTTTACTAGAATTAATTAAATGAGATGCAAAGAATATTTATAATCTATTTTTATTGTAAATTATCAAAGTCACATCAGTAGTTAGTAATGAAGCTGGGCAAAAAAAACCCACAAAACATCTTATCTTTATTTTTTGTGACATATGTATAGAAATAACAACAATGCACCTCAGAATATATTTGAGGACCTAATATACTTACAGAAAAAGATTACAAGTTAAGTAATAGCTTTTAAAAATATTTTGAAATGTTACTAAGCATGCTTTTAGGTGACAGTAATCTGTGCTTATACAACATAATTAAGCAAAAATTACTTGTTCTTATCAGGTTAAAAATACCACCCACCTCATATTCTCATGCCTTTTAGCACTCCATTATTTGTGAAGTTACCTGAGTTGCTCTAAATTTTATCTGTTTGCTTGTCATTGCGTGTGTTAAAGAGCTCATTCATTGCAGTCTTATGTTGTCCTGATGCACGTAGATTCCAAGTGACAAGGTAGAACACTTCGGTCTTACCATTACTGCTGTTGCTGACTGTAGATGCTGACTTTCTGCAAAAGAGAAGTGCTTCCATTAGCAAGAGAATTCATTCTGCTGGCTTGGTTTTTGCTACCTCTTGCCACTTGTCTAGTACTTCTCTTCTCAGTTAATTATAAACTGCTCACATGGAGTTAAACTACATAGGAAGCTTTGATGACTCTGCCATTGCCAACCTCATCTCTGTACATGCTTCCCTCCCCCATGCAAAAGCCCAAACCTCTTCATTCTTTTCCTTCTACTGTTGGTGTTTCTATTGAGTTTCTTAACAAGAAACACACTTACTTCTCTTACAGATTCCCCGCTGACCATCTGCCCCAAATTAAAGATACTTGAATAAAGGCACATATTTCTTTTTGTTTTACAGCATATAACTTAGATATAACACACACACAGACACACACACACACACACACACACACACCCCAAAAATATTACGAAACCAACAGTAGAACATGACCAATATTAAAGGTTGGTGAAATAAATAAGACATTGTATCAATGAATGATATAAATAAAAAAAGACTATGAGATCAAAAGAAAAAGATAATCAGTATGATCTGGAACAAAAAGCAGAAGGTTATGGAGAAGGTGATACTTCCCTTTAGCATTAAAAAAAATATATCAGTAGTATATGAAAAGGTGGGAAAGGAGTAAAAATACAGTCTTGGAGAGAACAGTGAATGTAATAGAGCAGTGATTCAGAACATGGATTATTTTGACTAGGTTATGTTTTAAATAATTATATTCAGATACACTTTGCATGGTAAATGGGCTAGTCTGAATGAATCATACTCTGATGACAGATAATTGAATGGTAAGTTTGAAAATTTAAAATAGTGACATCTTCTGAAGTAATTAAATGCCAATATGAGGAGGATTTGCTGACTACTCCAGTCAGGTATTGGAGAAACAAGATGAAAAAGGCATGCCCTTGAATATTTTAAGCCTAATGGAAAAGAGAAGTGTATTGAGAAATAAAAGTAAACTGCTATAGGAGAAGAGGCGAGTTAGCATGGGGCATGAGGATAATAGAATGAGTAGAAATTAACTAGACAGAAGAAAGATGATAGGCCATTGTAGGCAGAGAGAGCCTATTCTATGTGGATAATAAAAATAGCAGCAGGCAAATTAAGTATTGAAGAGTTAGCAATATTCTAAAATCTTGAAGAAGATCTATGTAAAATAGCAGAATAAGAACTGATAGAAGCTAATTTTCCCCTTTACAATTTTTATTAAAAGTTCATTCTCATATAACTTAATCTTTTCATAGGATTTGTTTATATACATTTGGCAATCTCCACCCACTTTAATTAACATTTGCCTTCACTCCTATGTAGGTGTTTATGTGAACACATAACATGCAAAGAAAATTTGAGCCATGCAACTGAAGGTAAAAAAAACTAATGGTAAAGCAAACAGTTTATATCCAGCTTCTAAGTTCTCAAACACTTTGGAAGTAGGAAAAGTACAAAGTAATAACTTCTTCACTATAGGATCTTTCTAACCACTCACTGATATAAATATTTCAGTTATTTTCTCCCCTGTCCATATTTCCACTTTCACTGGAAGGGTAACAGTATGAAAGAGAAATAGTGGTGCAATGGTATCATCTGAAGGCTGAACTCCTTATATGATACTCTCTATTCCAAGC
Source organism: Sapajus apella (assembly GCF_009761245.1). NCBI lineage: Eukaryota > Metazoa > Chordata > Mammalia > Primates > Cebidae > Sapajus > Sapajus apella. Next base: position 2,914,811 of record NW_022436949.1, on the reverse strand, counting down.
AGCAGACACATGAAATAAATCTGATAACAGAGTAATTGAAAGAACAATTTCACTATTCATTTACTTCCAATCTCCAGACTGTACAATGTTGCAATCTTCCACTCATTCTCTGTGTCTTAGCACTTTCTTATGTAGGGCAATTATCATCTTTGGCTTTTCTCTTTTTACTTTTACCCACATCCATCCTTGATACAGAAGTCAAATGTTTGTTACGATTAGAAAAGAGATGAAAAACTATACTTACTTAAAATTTAATAACTTTTATCTTTCTGTATAAAGAGCAAAGAACCTTTGTAATGGATAGAAACTATTAACATTCTCTAAGCATATAACCTACAATGATTAAGTGTATATATAATAGTGTGTGTGTATATATATATATATATCTGCCTATAACCCTGGGGGATATACTCCACACTTCCAATGGGTACCTGAAACCATGAATAGTACTGAACCCTATTTATATTGTTTTTCATGTGGTAACTGAGAGGCTACCATGTGACAAATGAATGGGTAGTATATGGATAGTATGGAAATGCTAGAAAAAAAGATAATTTATTTCCTGAATGGGATGGAGCCAGATGGGGTGATGATATGATTTGGCTTTCTGTCCCCACCCAAATCTCATCTTGAATTGTAATAATCTCTGCATGTCATGAGGAGGAACTTGGTGGAGGTAACTGAATTATGGAGACAGTTTCCCAATGCTGTTTTTGTGATAGTGAGTTCTCATAAAAATTTTTGTAAGCCCCTGGCGTTTCCCCTGTTGGCACTCATTCTCTCTCCTGCTAGCCTGTGAAAAGGTGGCTTCTACCATGATCCTAAGTTTCCTGAGGCTTCCCAAGCCATGTGGAACTGTGAGTCAATTACACCTCTTTCCTTTATAAATTACCTAGTTTAGGACATTCCTTTATAGTCATATGAAAATGAACTAATACAGGTGAGATATTGTCATGCTACTCAGAATGGCATGCAGTTTCAAAATCATGGATTGTATATTTCTGAAATTTTTCAGTTACTAGTTTTGAACTGTGGTTGATCATGGGTATCTAAAACTGTGGCAAGTAATTGCGTGGATAAGTGGGAACTACTGTAGTCATACATTTGTTATCTTGTAAACACAGGCAATTATTTATACATCTCTGAGCCTAAAATATCTTAATTGTATTATGGAAATAGACTAATCTACATCATGAATGATACAAAGGTTTACATGAAAATGTGTAAAAATCTCTCTATATAGAGAGAGAAATTTATGTATATATGTGTGTGTGTATGTGTGTGTGTGTGTGTGTGTGTGTTTATATATAGTAATGATATGAATACTATCTTTTATTTGCAGATAATATGCTATATCTGTTTGGATCTTCTAGGAAGCAGATGCCTAAACTAAATTGAAGTGTAAAATATTTATTGGGGATAGCATCAGTGAAAGACAAAGGGAAGGAAGCAGACATTCAGCATGAAAAACCTGAGGACCACTATTCAAGTTTGACACATGTGAAAGGAGAGGCAGAAGTGAGGCAGATTGAGTAGGAAACACCTTGGATTGTAGGTTAGATTTCAGAATGTCTCAGAGAGCTGAAAGGGCAAAGCACAAATATTATTTCATAGAAGAACCCCCATTTGGGAAAAAAGTAGCCAGGTGTTAGAAGACTATCCTTCTCAGTCTTTCACTGGCACTGTTCTGAAAGAGCAAGACCTTTCCTAAAACATTGCAGAGGATCCTGCAGGTGCTTCAGCTGGAGCCTCTCAGCAAACTGTACTCCTTGCAGAAGTAGAATGCACCTCTGTGACTGCCACTTACATGAAGAAAGAAGTCAACAATTATTTATTATTATTATTTAATAGGCCCTCCCATATGATCATTAATGAAAATATTCCAAACCTTTCAGTTCTATGGAACATTTTTAAAGCATGCCAGATTTCTAATAAAATATTTTTAAATTTTTTTCTTTTGCTCAACATCTAGGGAAAAATTGTCAGAACTGTGCAAAAACACATCTGCATAAGTTTCTCATTCAATTGCATAATAGACTTCAACTGTGGATTCTGTGATCAGGTCACAATTCAGTTGAGATCCATTTTAAATTTCCTTTTAATAAAACATTACAAATTTTAGTATAATAAAATGGTGTAGTCAGAAAAGACCTGTGTCTTACATATGGTAAAATTTTATGTCACACACACACACACACACACACAGGTTTAATATGATGCTTCATTGTAAATTTCATTAAATCACAATTCATCACTATGGATTCAAATAACAGTGGGCAACAAGTTACTTGTCAGCTGCAAAAGAGTATAAACCAGTTGGCAAGTAACATCGGCCTACAGGGATAGAAAAACCATTATGACCTTGAAGAAAAGAAAGGGGATGAAGAGAATTGCTGATTCATGAAGAAAAACCTTTCTGAAGTGTTGAGTACTGAGGTTAAACTTCCCTCCTAGGCAGCACTAATTTGATTGACAGATACCAAGCAGCAGTTAATCTAAGCTGATACTGATCTTGGTAGCATTACCTGCAAAATTCCTTCATACACATTTTCCTCAAATAGTTATTCCAATGTATTTATACACAGAAAAAGTGTACATCAACACAGCCAGGGAATTTAAATTTTCCTCTAGCTAGTATTTACCCATCTTTTGCTACTGAGGAGAGAAAAACTCAGCTAGGCTTTGACAATTTTGTGGCTTTCATTTGTAGGCAATAATTTGCGATTCAATGCAAAATCATACGTTGATTACATGGGAGCTGTTTTATAATACTGTAAGTAGTTGATGACTGCTAGAGGACAAAATAGTTATTGTATATAGATATGCAAGTCAATTATGTCTAGTGGAAGAATAGCCTACTCCTCCCTGTGACAGAGGGTGGGGGTTGTCAGGGAACAGGGAAATAATTTTGCCCACATTTGTACATTCATGTCAATATTTCTAATCTAAAAATATATCTGCTGTTTGGATTCTTTTTTTTATTTCAAAAAAATAAAATCAATCCTTTCATCAATGAAAAATCAAATCAATGAGATCCTGGTTCTCTCAGTGATTCATTAGTTAAACAAAATCTTTAGCATGTGTTCAGTTTATATCTTCATAAGTAAATTAAATATTATCTTTTTTAAAAAACAAAATTATGCATACTTTATGTCAAATATTAATATTATTGTTTGAATAGTTTTCTTGAAAATGACAATTTTAAATCTTAGATTTAATTCATTTTAAATTAATTAAAATGAATTAAATGTAAGATTTAATTCAATTAAATGTAAGATTTAATTCATTTTAATTTATTTACTTATTTGTTAACTGAACATCGAATGTATTCCAGACGCTGTGCAGATATACCAGGAATTCACTGATAATGATATTGTGTGACACTATTCCTGCTACTATGCAGGTAAAATTCTTCTGTATGGGAAAAATGTATTATAAACACATAAATTACAATGAAGCAGGGTAAGTATTAAAAAAAGACTAGTAGATTAAAAGTTTTGGAAGGGGAAGAAAACATAATGAAAGAGTTAATTCACTTTTGGGTCTTTGAAAAAGTTCTGAATTATGAGGTGAGATTTAAAATGGGTTTTAAAAAAGAGTACTTGACTGTGAAGGGTGCCAAAAGATGCCATTTTGGCATAGGGATTATTTTGAGCTGAAGGCAACTAGGAAGGAGCAAATAAAGAAAACTTGTGTCAAATTTCTATTTGCCAAAAAGCAGGAAAAAAAATCATTATAAAAGTGTCCCACTTCCTCTTTCTGCAAGGAAGGACCAAAGTTAATTACCAGAGACAACTTTAGACCCTTATTAGCTTGCAAACAGCACTAGAGGAATCTACATAGCATTTTATTAATTAGTTTTTATCTACCACTAGTTTTTTGTATATATTTACTTTCCTACAATTTACTGGCCCTAGAGACTCAGATACTTTCTTTTGTCTTGTCATTTCTCTAAAAACATGTTGTTCCCTATTGAAAATGCCATATATGTCAGAGTTCTAAGCCACCTCTACCTGTTACATTTCTGGGCACTACTCTATCAGTTAAATTACATGCATGATACACATTTTGATAAACTTGCTTGTTTTTCTCTTGTTAGCTTTTGTTACAGTGGGCCCATTCAAGAATGCAGTTAAACAGAGAACGTTAGAAAGGTGAGATGGCATTGCAGACATGGTGCATACATTTAGAATACTTTATCAAGAACTTTAACAACTACAACCAAATGTCATTTTAAAAACATCAGTAATTGAAATAGATTGGCCCAGCATTATTTTTCTCACTTGATAGATTTCGACCTTACACCACAGAGGTTAACTGAATTGTATAAGATCACACAGCTAGATGGTAAAAAGGTGAAAACTAAAGTTTTACAATTTCTGTTTCTTTCTTCAAGAAAATCATGAGGTTCACAGGGCTTAGGAAATCAAAAGAAACACTGGTGGAAAATTCAAAGTATAAAAACACAAGAATAATTATAGAGCTAGGCAATCATTTGATGTATTTGTTTGATAGGACTGCCATAACAAAATACCATAACCATAAGAGTTTCATTGTCCGATGCACAATGCAAGTCAGTATACCAAGAGACCAGCTTGCAGAAGAGAAAGAGGTTTAATCATAGGATTGCTGAACAAGGAGATGGAAGGAAACCTTAAATATATCTTCCTGAGGGGTTTGGAGCTAAAATTGTGAGCATTTTGGAGTGGGCCCAAATGTGAAGATCATTGATTGATTGAAAAGTTCAGGGTGAAGTCATGGGATAGGGAGATGAAGAAGCTGTATTCTCATGTTGAACCAATTTCTCTGTGGGGGTCTCCAAATGATTGGCATCAGCTGTTTTGCTGGAATTTGGAGTCTGAAAAAAACATCTTAAGCAATCCTTAAGCAAAACCTTTATGATTCTATTGTCAAATAGAACAATGGGGATGCAAATCAGTTCTTAAACAGTTTTATAGCCCTAACATCAAAAATCCTATCTATAGGAATAATGGAGATGCAAATGGTCAGTATCTAGTGCTTTTACATGACTTTTACAACAAGGAAGTGAGCCACAGTACAGCCTGAATAATGCTTAATTATAACTATATTTCTGAACAGAACCTAGCCTTCAATTGTTGTCAACTCTGTGGGAACAGTTTTAGTACTTCAGACTAGGTGACTTAAGTAATAGAGATATATTTTCTCACAGTTCAGGAGGTTGGAAATCCAAGATCAGGGTGGGTGCCAGCAGGGTTGATTTAATTCTGAGTCCTCTCTACTTGGAGACCTCTCTTTCTTCCCATGCATTTTCTCCATGCTCAAACATCTGTAGTGTCTCTTTGTGTGTGATAGTTTATTATTGTTATCTTCCAAAATGAATATGTTAAAGCTCTAACATGTTCTTCCATGCTTGGTTTCTGTTTCTTTCATGCTTGGTTATTTATACAGCATTAAAATAAGAATTAATTAAATAGAAAAATGGTAAAATATTAATTTGAAAAGCCTAAGCTGGGTATGATGGCTTAAACCTCTAACCTCAGCTACTTGAAAGGCTGAGGCAGGAAGATCACTTGAGTACAGGAGTTTGAGGCTGCAATGAGCTATGACTGAACAACTGTCTGGGTGACAGAACAAAACCTCATCTCTCTCTCTCTAATAATAATAATAATAATAATTTAAAAAAATCAACTCCTGAGAAACAGGATACTATACAGCTATATTTGTTCTGGGTGGAGGGGCTCACAAATGCCAGAAAATTCAAATATTTCCAGTGTTGACGTCCTGGAATATAATCCATCCTATAAATTCCCAAGATGCTGCCGAGAATTATGTCAGCCGGTAGTAACATACGGTGATGGTGAGGATAATAAACATAAGCAAAATTTTTTTCCTACTATTTGTGAAAAGTTTAGTCATATAAGTGAAAAACTATTAAAGTTGAACACAGAAAAATCAGATCTGTTTTAACCTTTCTGAAGAACAATCTACATATGACACTTTGTTAATAAAATGTTATGCTACTAAAACTACCCAAACTTGACATTCTTTAAATCTGCAAACATATTTTTTTCTTTAAAAATAATTAACTGTTATTCTCTAAAGTCACCATGACCAAAGAAATGCTTGTTTTTAAGTATTCTCAAGCTAAACACTCAAGGAAACTTTAAAATTCATACTTAGAATTTGTTTTCAGCAATGTGAAAAAATAATACTGGTTACTACAAACCTGTCATTTAGTAAAGGACCATCAGGGAGAATGTTAGATCCATACAACGTAATTAAATAATAATGTATATACCATTGTTTTATGAAGTATTTTAGTCATTTCAAGGTTTTTGGACCTGTTCCTATGTATTTATTGTGATCAAAACCTATTTGATTAATTTTATAAAAATGAGTTGGGAATCTTAAGATTTGTGAAAACAATATACATTTTTACTATAAACCATAAAGTAAATTGTTCAATTGTGTTCTTATACCTACTGAGCAAATATGTAATAATGTAATTTAAATGATATAAATCTTATTTTAACTTTCAATAAATATTTGGATGCCAGGGACATACAGAACATATTGCTGGACACCAGGTATAGCACATGAAACAAAATAAAATTTCATCCTTCAGAAGCTTGAAATCTATATAGACAAGTAATATATAAGTAAACCAACAAATATATATGGAAAGTACTAATTCTGGATAAATATCAAATAATGTCATTTTCATTTCATTTTTTCTATTAAAGCCAATGAAAGTTGCCACAAGAATTATTTTTAATGAGAAACATTTGTCTTTTGGAATAAATCTTCATCCACAATGGTAAAGAGGATACTAAGAAGGTTGTTTGACAAATATTTTTAATTTGGAAACAAAGACAGAACATTGAACAACACATATTTTCAGATCTCAGTAAGAAAGGCTGTATTCCCAAAAGTAAGTTACAAAGTGCTGAATGGGCTATTGAATGGGCCTGTGATTGGGGTAACTAAATCTAGAAACATGGGTGAGCTGTGGTAATAGGGATCCTCAGTTTGTTCTATATACTCCTGTAGATATTCTATTTGATTACAAAAAAAAAAAAAAAATGTAGTGATACTGAAGAAGCTACATTTTACTCAATCTGTAACCAAGACCATGGTACATTCTTCTGTACCTTCTGTTCCAGAGGCAAGTGACAAAAGTGAACCAAAATAAAGGAAAATGGGAAATAGCAAATACCAGATAATAGAAATAATAACTTTTGATATAATGGGGATTGGAGTGAGTCGCTGCAACTTCACCAACACTAAAAACAGAGGTGAAAAATGTTCCAGGATAATCTCACAGATTTGATGAGAAAGCATTTAAGACCACAAACTTGAAGCAAAATTACAGTTCTTCCCTTTGGCTTACTTTATGATACGGCAAAAATAGACAATATTTATAACAGTCAGAAAATCTTTCATTATACTTGTTTACTGATCAAGGCACAACAGTGGGATGGGAAGAGGGAAGAAATAAGGAGACAGAAGTTTCATAAAGATGAATTACTTTTGAAGATACAGGAATGTTTCAGAAAAATGTTTTCTTCATTTATCAGGAATCATAAATATACCAGCATTTCTCTTAAAGACAGTAAGATTAAACAAAGTAGGAAAAGAGAAAAGAAATTTCAATGTGATGCCAGTGTACAACACAGAAAATACAAGTGTAGGGTGGGTAGAGCTCATACAAGAAATGTAAGAGTAAAAAGTAAAATTTTACCTCAGCTTTTGGGTTGCTGAACACATGTTGGTCCTAGAGGGTGGTGTGCCGAGAGAGAGCAGGTAAGCTCCTTGCTTACCCCCAAGCCCCTTGTCTCATACTTTGCCCTCTGCATCTGTTCGTCTTGCAATTCATCTGTATTCATCACAATAGCCTTTCATCATAAACTGGTAAACTTAAGCCCTAGCATGATACCTAGTTGTGACCTGACCCATACTCATAGCTGACCTCACACAAGGCAGTGCCTCTCATCTTCCCCATTTGTCACTGCCAGAACTTTTCAATTTGTCTTGCCTCCCCAGCGGCTCTCATCAGTTAAAAGAAAAACTCCTCCTGGTTCCTTCCCCCGGGAGCTTTTGCTGTTTAAACAGTTCCCATCATCTGGAGTTGGGCATAGTGTGGGATTGGAGGTAGAGTGCTTCATAATCCATAGACTATTGCAACTCATTAATAATGGGCATAGATCTAGCTGCAGGAGGAGATACAAGTTAACTGAATTAGAGGGAAGATTATTTGAATCTTAAACATTCAGTTTCCATGCCACATTATAAATTTTCTCTTTAAAATGATGAGGTTTTTTTTCTTTTTTCTTTCATAAGAACAAAATATATAGGAATAGTAAAGGGGTCAAAAATGACACCAACTGTCTGCATGTAGACAGTAGGTAAAGAAAACGAAAATTATCCATATAGTTGTCTTGTTTGATTTTACAATATTTAATAGTAAATAACCCAACACATAAAAGGACACGTAATAAAATAAAATAAAATTTTACTGTGGTGAAATCTTTAGAATTAACAATTGAGCAAGATTGAAAAGACATTGAACAACATGATAGTGAATCCAATCAATTTTGTTGTCTGAAGAAGAAAGCAATACAAACTGAAAATAAAACAAATTTGAAGATACAATAGAATAAAATATTTTTGCAGTAAAGAAAGACTTGAATCTACTGAAAGAGCACAATGTGCAATCGAATAAATATACTACAAATCTTTAACACTTCAGAATGAGATAGCTTAATGTAGGATCAAGACAACAGAAAGGGAAAACATAAAGCTGGTTTTACTGAGTGCCGTTCAATGCCCTGAAGAATGAAAAAGTATCCAGAATGCTCTGAAAGACAAATGTGGATTAAGTCAAATTGTTCTCTTTAAAAAGGCAAAAAGAGGCATTTCTAAACATTAGGGCATGTAATGCTATTTTGGCAAAATGTCTTCATAACACATTCAAATACTTCCTAATTTTCATAGTAAAAAGACATATTTGATAAATAAGGCATTGGTGTTTGTGATGCAAAGACAGGAAATGAAATGTACCATTTTTATGACAAATTCTTCATATAGAAGGATGTCCTGAGAGATCAAATATTAATTTTAATCAGATATATTGATACAGGGCATTATGCTTCCCTCATATCAATTGGATATGTACATAAGACCAGAAGCTGTTGACTCTAGGATAAAGGTCCTTCTGCTCTCTCCTCCACTCATGATCTAAGGCTTCTGTAGACCTTTGATTTTATCCAGTGCTTATATGTTTAGGTATCCACATGTATTTTAACAAAAGTTGACCTATCTTATCTACCTTATGCTAGCTGGCTTAAAATATTTTGCTAAAAGAATGTCTCAAAGAGGTGAAGGTCAATCTCTGCTGCCCCCTTAAAAAGCCATTTTTAGACGAGACGTTTGTCTGTGTTTTTAATGATGTAGCATGTAGCAAGTGGTAAGTACAGATTCTAAAATACAGGCATTTTCCCTCCCTTGGCACATGATATATTTTCATGCTTGCCTTGGATGTTCTAGACTTCATTCTTGTATCTGCAGCATCACAATTTGCTTTTTGCCTTCTCAAAATATCTTTCAACATTTTCTTCAATAGGTTCCTAAGACAAAAGATAAAAGAATCTCCCTGCAATGGGAGGTCATACTTGGCAAGATAGTGGTATTCTGTTGTTTGGTGAAACACTAGTCTCAATGTTGCTGTTAAAGCATTTTGAAGATGGGAATAACATCTATAATAGCTGACTTTTAAGTAAAGATTACCTCCTATCCTTTAGCTGAAGTAATTCAACTCCTAGGTTTCCAGTATGAAACTGTGGGGATAAGGGGAACAGGTTTCACTTCTAAAAATATTTAGAAGACCACTGTACTAAACACAGAATATTAGAAGATAAAACATGGATCTACCTAATTCACAGAAGGCAGGTGTTGAGGACTCTATGATTATGACTAAAATAAGGAGAACCAGTCCTTTACAAATCTAGTATGATCATGAAAATTTCATCATGAGCATTTCATCATTGAAATTTCATCATTGAAAATATTCTTGACTTCCTTGTGCTTTAATCTATTTTCCCCTTCCTATACCTTGACTTCAGTTCTCTGTATACAGACATGCCTCCATACCCAATTACAAAATTTACAAAAGCCACTTTTTTTTGTAATTATCTATTTTGAATATTCACTACACTATAACTTACTATATCCATATTCCACCTCCTTTTATGCATTGCAGATATGAGCTGCTTGACATGTCCTCTATTCCAGCCCTTCAGGAACAATGGTATAAACCTGCCTGGACACCTTAAACAGCTTAGTTTTTTAAAAGTAAAAAAATAAAATAAAAAAAAAGAGAGGGAGAGATGCGTTTTAAATTACACATATTTCTCCGTTTGTTAGGAGACTATACATAGGTTTTGAGCATTAAATGCAACTATCTCAACTATTTGAATTTATTTTTAGTTGTATATTTCCCTTCAGATAATTCCCCTATGATGAGGCTTAACAAATTGATACCGTAGCTATCATAAATTTTTAATAGCAGAACATGAAGCCATTTTTCTCTTTTTTGAATTCATTATAAATCATATTATTTAAAGTAAAGTGGTTATTTGAAACTACTGTCAGATAAAATAGCTAATTTTTCTTGCGTGTACAATCAGAAGTAACTTTCATTAACCACATTTATGAAACTACTTATTTATTGTTTGTTTCCTTAGTTTTATAACTAACTTAAATATTTTCCTGGTCATTTTTCTTTCTTTTATTTTTGGATGTGTCTTACACGTTTAATGACCTTGTGTTCTTTTGGTTTATTTTTTATATGTTTATAGTTCTTATGTATTTTATAGATGTGTCTGACTTATAAAGTATAAACCTATGGATAATTTATTAACAAGCATATTTAGAGGCCAAAAGAAATCTAATTTCTATATGTACCTTCATTTTTAACTTGGTGGCCCTCTTCTTTCTCTCTGTTTTGTGTGTGTGTGTGTGTGTATCTTCATTTTCTTTGGAATCTCTCCCATTCTTGTTAATTGATTTATGTAATCTTTGATGTATACTTCACTTAAAAACATGTCTTGCCTTTTCCTGCATCATTATTTTTTCTTTTGAGTATGTCAGAAAATATTAATTTTTTCCAGAATTGTTGAGTACTATAAATCTATTTGTCTTCAGTTTATTTTTTCTTATTTTCTATTTTTTTCTTAATTCATACTTATTAGGTTGGCAGACATAGACTGCACATATATTTATTATATTATTACTTTATTTTTACATTAGTTGATTAACTTGCCAACATATCCCATAGTTAAAAAAAAAAGTCTTTAAATTCTGACTTTCCAGTGACATATAGTGCATGCTATTTCCAGTTTCACATTGTAATGTCCCAACAATATTAAGTTGGCAGATTTCCAGAGGAAGAATTACTCCAGCTCTTTCTTTGGACTCTGGCTGCCAAAATTCTGTCTACCATACACTGTACATCGATTATGTTCACTGATCATTATTGCCTTTCTACCATTTGATTATGTAAAGCATTTCATTCTCTCTGCTGTTATAACTAATCTATCCATGCTTTGTAGGACCAGATGGTAGGCATCCACAGCCAGTCCTAGTTAATCTGTAAAAGTTGTCCATGCACACTCTATTTTTAGAAGCATTTGGAAGAGTTTAGATCAAGTATTCAACATTGTAGAACATCACACATAGCAGTCTTCAGTGTAAAACCAAGTCTGCTGATCAAGAGATTACATTTATTACCAGAAATTCATATTGATTTGTTATCCTAATGCTTAGAAATTTAAAATCTAATCTATAGAATTCTAGGGGATACAATTCTAGAAGCCTACATACAATTTATATAAAAATAGGCTATAGGGAGTTGAAAAGAGTCCCTGCCTGGATATCAAGTATGTCCCCATTGACCCCATGACACCCCAGAATATATCTCCCTTATTAAAAACTAATGCTTAGTTTAGATGCCACTTAATCTCCTGTTTGCCTTTTTTGCTGTTTCGGCTCTCCATTTATCATATCATGATGTTGATGATGCTGAAATTTAGACATCCCTGTTGACGTTTGCCAAAGTTTTTGCTATTGTTGCTGCTGACTTCAAAAGACATTAAATACAATAACTTTTAATAGACTGATAACACCCATAGTCTTTATGGTAGTCTATGAACAAGATTATCTTTTGGCTACCATGTGCCCAGAATGACAAAGTAAGACACAAATTATATGGGTATAAAAATATAAGTATGTAACTATGTTGCAGAAAGAAATTCTGCATGATTTCAGAAAGGCATTCTTTCCTTTCCCTAGAAAAATGGGAACTTCTAAAGAACAGAGAATATCCAAGTATGAAGCCTGGGCAGGAGAAAGATGCAGGAATATATGTGAACACTGAGAATGAGACCACAAAGTAGAAGGAAATCAGGACTACACAGTGTCTTTTAAATGAAGTGAAGTGTGTTAAATATATCAAAACACTAATTACTAAATATTGAAAAAATATTTTTATTAAATTATTGTAGATAAAAATAACTAGATTAGTTTCAAGTGAGAATAGGGGAAAAGGAATTGGCAACAATTCATAGTGTCAGCATTTTATAACATTTCACAGTATAGAAGAGCAGAGGTGACAAGAGGAGAGAGTTATGAAGTCCAAGGTAATTTTTTTTAACATTCGAATGTAAGGCACGTTAGTATTTTGATGAGGCTGACCTAATAAGGGGAGAAAAAAATGATAAAGGAGAGGATCAGACAGGTTGCTGAAGTAGTGTCTCTAATTAGGTGAAAGGATTTGGATCTAGGGCACAAACAGAAGGGCTGGCCTTAGAAGGGTTCCAGACATTTCTGTAAGAATAGAAAAAAAAGACAGAGGATATAGTCATTGATGCAAATAGATGAGTCTATTTGGTTAAAGGTAGTGATAAAATGCTCTGGTTATTGCTTCTATTTTCTGGATCAAATAGGAAACAACATGATAGACTGAGACTGAGGATAGATAGAAGTTGGAAGTATGAGGAGAGAAGAGCAAGTATGAAATAAGATGTATACTTGAGAGAGGCAGAGTGAGCTACTGAATGCAGTGTGGAAGTTGCCCATGGCTGGAGATCTGATGTCTCTGTATTATCATTTTCTTCAATCACTACAAGGAATGCTTGAGTGAGATCAGAGGATCATTAAAGTCAGGATGAAACATAAAAAGTGAGTAAGTTGCAAAGATAGCTGGTGGTGTCTGCAGAGTGGGATCACTGAAATTGGGAATAGGACATTTTGCAGCTATTGGCCATGGCAGGATTATGGTTGTAACCAAAGGAGATAGAATTAAAGATATTATTTCTGGAGGAGCGGTCAAGTAATTAAAGTTAAGGGTTGGAGTGAATCATACACAGAGCTTGAATTAACACAATTCTATTATTTGTCTTTGACATAATAATAATCTAGGTAATCAACATCATTCTTTGAATAGACTATTTGAAATTGTTCCCTATTTTTTGTATCCAATTTTGCTTCCTCTCAATCTATTTCTTGTTACAAATGCATGATTTTCCCCTTCTTTCTGAGATGCAGATATAAGCCACAGCCATTTCTGCAGGTGCACCCTCCACAGCCCAATTCTTTCATTGCCATCTCTGGGATTCCTAAAATTAGAGTAAGATTCCCCAATCAGACTGGGAGGATGCTTTGAATCATAACTGGCAGAAGCCTTAGAAGTGTTCACTGCTCAGCTGTCTTTCTGATTTTCAATGATGAAATCCAGCTCTACCCCCACGCTCCTGCAAATACTACCTCAATAGAACTGAGTTACTCTCTACTGATATCTAGAGCTACAATAACAGCATACATTGTGCATAAAGTAGAAGGAGGTGTGGCGTCCAATGCATTATTTCCTGTGATCTTTCCATTCTTGGTGAGTTTATTTTTCCTTTTCCAGACCAGAGTTTTTAAGTCCTAAAGAGACAATATATTCAACATATATATTTTATGCCCAGTAGCCCCAAAGGTGCAGGTTGGTCTTGGCACAGTCCCCAAACTGGGTGTGTGACTTATGCTTGATGACTGACTGATTCCCAAATATCAAAGTAGAGGAGAAGCCAAAACTTCCATAGAAAGCTTCAGTAGGTTACGATTGAACTAGTCTAAAGGTATAATTACTCTGAACTGATAGTGTATAATTGAGCCCTGTTCAAGCATCTCTTCTGAGAGACTCTTAAAGCAGTAAAAGTGAAAATGACATCCCTTTTTCCTCTATTGTAGAATTTTGAATTCTTTCCTTTTCTTCATGTCAGTGTTGCCCTACTCTGCTTCAGATATCACATTGGGCCCAAATTGTCTCTATTTATCTACAAGGAAGAAAAGACTTTAAAACAAAGGAACCTTGCTGCATTCACAATAATCTTAATCATAACCTGAAACTTCTACCCGAGCTTGAGGATTGTAGCTCAAGAACCCAAACTTTCCACAGGTTCTTAAATTTATTAAAGCTTTTTAAGGATTAAAAATACATAGCAGATTAATTTGGTCCAATACCTAAAATTGTTTCGTGATTCACTTTGTCTTATTTACAAGGGAATACAGGATTCGACCTCTGAAAAAAATTGCACAGATTCTTTCTTAACATTCCCTTTTCTTCCTCTATAATACAGATATAGGTTTTGCACATGTGTTTTCCTCTCCTTGAGTGAGCTATGTCTAATACACAGAACATTTTTCAGGAACTGGCAAAACACAACTCATTCTGAACGTGTCAGTTTATACTTCATTACTCTTGAAAGATTTCTAAGCTACGTGAGCTTTCCTAGTAGCCTTTTTTATGGTTTACTATATTTACTTCCACTATCTTACTTCTCATCACACTTATTGTAAAATGTCATATTTGCCACTGAATTCTCAGTATTAGAGAGAGCAACAGGAGTGTCTGTCTTCTTGACTACTATATTTAGCACACGGTTCCTGGTGCATAATTCTCCCTTTAAAAATGAATTAACATGTACATTGATTCAGGTAATATATACATTTTAGCAACATTGATTCTTCCAGTCCGTTAATGTGGGATACCTTTTCATTTGTGCTGTCCTCTAATTTATTTCATTAGTAATTTACAGTTTTTATTGTAAAAATCTTTTGCTTATCTGGCTAAATTTATTTCTAGGTATTTTAATTTTTGGTAGATATTATAAATGAGATTGCTTATTTTATTTCTTTTTCAGAGAAAAAGATGTTTTCTCTGGTAGAATGTTGGCATATAACAATGTTGACTAGTTTTGTATATTGATTCTGTATTCTGTAATATTACCAAATTCATTTATCAGTTCTAATAGGTTTTTCTTTTTGGTGGAGTCTTTAAGTTTTTCTAAATATAAGATTATAACGTCTGCAAATAAGAAAAATTTGATTTCTTCCTTTATAATTTATAAGCCTTTTATTTTTTTTTTGTCTGTCCAATTGCTCTGGTTAGGGGTTCCAGTATTATGTTGAATAAAAATGATAAAAGTGTACCCCTTTGTCTTGTTTCAGATTTATAAGAAAGTGTTTTTGTTCCCCTTCAATATGATGCTATCTGTGGATTTGTCATATATGGCCTTTATTGTTTTGAGGTATGTTTCTTCTACATGTTGAGAGTTTTAATCATGAAGAAATGTTGAGTTTTATTGAATAGTTTTTCAGCATCTATTTAAATAATCTTTTGGTTTTTATCCTTGATTTTATTAATGTATCATATTCATTGATTTCTGTATGTTGAATCATCATTCTGGCATCCCTGGGATGAATCCCACTTGTTCACAATGAAATTTTTTATTGTTTTGCTAAATTCAGTGTGCTAGTATTTTGTTGAGGAGTTTTGCATCTATGTTCATCATCAATATATTTGACTGGTAGCTTTCTTGTCGTTGTTGTGTATTCATGTGGTTTTAGTATCAGGGTAATGCAGACTTCATAGTCTGAGTTTGGAAGTATTCTCTCCTCCTCAATTTTTTTGGAATGGGTTGAGTGGAATTGGTCTCAGTTTTTCTTTAAATATTTGGTAGTTTTCAGAAGTGAAGCCAACAAGTCCTGGGCTTTTCTTTGATGAGAGACTTTTTATTATGGCTTCTATCTTATTACTTGTTATTGGTTTGTGCAGACCTTCTGTTTCTTCATGGTTCAATTATGGTAGGTTGTGTGTGTCTAGAAATTTATCCGTTTCTTCTAGGTTTTTCAATATATTGGTATATATTTATTCATAATGATGCTAGATATATTTTAAATTTCTGTGGCATCAATTGTAATATCTTATTTTTCATCACTAACTTTGTGTTTTGGGTCCTTTCTTTTACTCAGTATAACTAAAAGTTTGACAATTTTGTTTATCTTTTCAAAAACCCATCATTTTGTGAATCTTCTGTATTGTTTTTTAGTCTTAATTTTATTTCTGAACTGATCATTATTATTTCTTTTCTTATACTAACCTGGGTTCTGGTTTGTTCTCATCTAGTTCCTTGAGGTGCATAGCTACGCTGTTTATGTAAAATCTTTTACTATTTTGAAGTAGATATTTAGTCTATAAACTTCTCTCAGTACTACTTTTGCTGTATCCCATAGATTTTGGTATATTTTATTTTCATTTGTTTCAAAAAATTATATATTTTAAAATTTCATATTTGACCTATTGGTTGTTTTAAGAGCATGTGATTTAAGTTTCATGCATTTGGAAAATTTTCAGAATTCTTTTTAAAATTGACTTCTTGTTTTATTCTCTTGTGGTCAGAAAAGACACTTGATTTATGTTTATTGAGATTTTTGTTGTTTTTATTATTGTTGAACATATGGTCTATCCTATAGTGTATTTTATGTGCTAATGAAAATGTTTATTCTGCAAGTGTGAGAGGAAATGTTTTGTAAATGTCTATTATATTTATTTGATCTATTGTATATTTCTTTGTTGATTTTCTTTCCAAAATACCTGTACATGCTAAAAGTAGGTTGTTAAAGTCTCCAACTGTTACTGTATTTGGGTCTTCTCTTTCAATAGCTTTAATAATATTTGTTTTATATATCTGGGTGCTCTAGTGTTGGGTTTATGCATATTCACACACACGATTATATATCCTCTTGTTTGATTTATCTCTTTCTATAATGAGTTTCTTTGTCGCCATTTATAGTCTTTGACTTCAAATCTATTTTATCTAATGCTATAGCTATTCTTGCTTTTTAAAAATTTCCGTTTGCATATCTTTTTCCTTCTCTTTATTTAAGTCTATGTGTGTTTTTGTAAGTGAAATGAGTTTATTGTAGGCATCATATAATTGGATCTTTCTTTCAAAATCAGTTAAGCCACTCTATGCCTTTTAATTGAATGATTTAGCCCATTTACATTCAAAATTAATATTAATAGATAAGGACTTACTACTGCCATTTTGCTGTTTGTTTTCTTGTTATTTTGTAACTACTCCTTTCTTTCTTTCTTTCTGTGTGTGTGTGTGTGTGTGTGTGTGTGTATAGTTTCTTTGTAGTTAAGTGATTATCTCTAGAAGTATGTTTTGGTTTTGTTTTGTTTTGTTTTGTTTTGTTTTGAGACAGAGTCTCACTCTGTCACCCAGGCTGGAGTGCAGTGGCATGATCTCAGCTCACTGCAACCTCCACTTCCCAGGTTCAAGTGATTCTTCTGCCTCAGCCTTCTCAGTGGCTGGGACTACAGACGAACTCCACCACACCTGGTAATTTTGTTTTTTTAGTAGAGACAGGGTTTTACCATGTTGTCCAGGCTGGTCTCGAACTCTTGACCTCAGGTGAGCTGTCGACCATGGCCTCCCAGAGTGCTGGGATTACAGGTGTGAGCCACCGAGCCCAGCCGTCTGGAAGTGTTTTAATATCTTTTTAAAATGTTTTGTGTATCTCCTGTGGAATTTCATGGCTTCCATGAGACTTGCAAAAAAATCTTACAAGCAATTATTTTAAACTGATGGCAACTCTGATCAAAAAGAAAATTAAAAAAAAAACAAAGAGAAAATTTTTTTAAAACTCTACACTTTAACTTCATTTCCCCCACATTTTTTACCTTTTTTGTTGTCCCTATTCATATATTTTCTATTGACTCTCTTAACAAATTGTTTTAGTTACTATTATTTTTTATAGATTTATCTTTTAGTCATCACACTAAAAATATCAGTGGTTTACACATCACAAGTACTGTATTTGAGTATTCTGAATTTGTGTACTTATTTTTCCCAGTGTGTTTTACACCCTTTAGCATTTCTTGTAGGACAGACCTGTTGATAAAAATCTCAGTTTTGGTTTTCTGAAAAAGTCTATCACTTCCACATTTGGTGAGAAACTTTGGTGCACATAGTATTCTTGGTTGAATAGTTTTTTGTTTTGTTTTGTTTTTTGCTTGGTTTTTGTTTTTTTATCCTCCAGCACTTTAAATATGTCATCTCATTCTCAACTGGCCTGTAAAGATTCCACACATCTCCTGCCAGACGTATCCAAGCTTTTTAATTTGTTATTAACTTCTCTTATCTTGCTGCTTTTAGGATCCTTACTCTGTTCTTGACCTTTGGG
The DNA here is from genome assembly GCF_009761245.1 of Sapajus apella. NCBI lineage: Eukaryota > Metazoa > Chordata > Mammalia > Primates > Cebidae > Sapajus > Sapajus apella. The sequence continues at coordinate 2,896,256 of NW_022436949.1, read as the reverse complement.
AGTTTGATTATAATATAACTTGGGGTAGTTTATGTGGGTTGAATTTTCCTGGTGTTCTTTGACCTTCTTATACCTAGATATTTATATATTTCTCTGTTTGAAAAGTTATGTTATTATTTATATGAATACATCTTTTTTAAGATAAACAACACTTAAATTTTCCCTTTTGAGGCTATTTCTAACTCTTGTAAGCGTATTTTTAAAACTTATTTTCTTTTCTTCTTCTCTAGCTGTATAATATGAAACACCCTGCCTATGAGCTCACTGTTTCTTTCTACTGCTTGATCAGTTCTACTGTTGAGACACTGATGCATTTTATAGTTTATAATTGAATTTTTAGCTCTAGAATTTCTGTTTTTCACAAATTATTTCAAACTATTGTTTATCGAATAGAATTTTGAATTTTTCCTTGTGCTATCTTGAAATTCATCAAACTTTCTCAAAACAGCTATTTTGAATTCCATGTCTGATGTCACATATCATTGTCACTCTAGGATTAGTCACTGCCTCCTTATTTAGTCCATTTGGTGAGATCATATTTCTTATATCCTCTTGATGTTTGTAAATTTTCATTAATGTCAGGGCATTACAGAGATGGGTGTTCATTTCATTCTTTGTAGTCTGGACTTGTTTTAACCCACCCTCTACAGAGGCGTTTCCCGGAATCCAAAAGGGATTGAGTGTTAAATTCCCTAATCCTGTGGTCACTGCAGCTGTTTCAACACTGGGGGGCACTGTAAGTCAAGGTATGCTGTGACTTTTGCAGACTCTTAGATACATAGCTGTTTTAAACTTGGGGAAGATAAGAGCAAATTTCATGGTTCTTAGGTAAAATCCCTCATTCTCTTCCAGTTCTTTCCCCCAAGGAAAGAACTGGCTAGCCTGCCTGTAGTTGGGGCAAGGATGATGTGGCTGCCAGAGTTGGCACAGTGATGGTTCATACACAAAGCTAAGAGCCTCCCAGACCAACACAGTACCAAAACTCACCCAAGACCTGCCTGGCTTCTGCTATTGTTTATTCAATGTCCAGGGCTACTTTAGTCAGCAGGTGGTGAATCCTGCTAGGACTCTGTTACACCAGGGCAGCAGATTCCCTTCTGACCTGGGATGGGCCTAGAATTGCCATCAGGGAGCAGGGATCAAAAACTGGGGGCCTCAAGATTCTGCCTGGTTCTCTATTTTACTGTGTCCGAGCTGGTATCTGGTTCCAAGACAAAGTCCGTTGTACTCTTCCTTCTCCTTCCCCCAGACAGAAGTCTCTTTTCACCTGAACTCCTTGGAATTTGAGGAGGGGTGATGCAGGCACTCCCATAGCCACCACAGCTGGTGTTGTGCTCAGCTATATACCAAGTCCACAATGTCCAGGGTTTGCCCAAAGACTGCAGTCCCTATGACCTGATTGTGATTCAAATTTATTTAGGACCCAGACCACTTTACTTAGGCAGTAGTGTAGCAGGGTTTGTTGCAGAAAGGTGATTTTTTTAGGTAGAGAAAAGAGAAGGAAAGGAGAAGAAGAGAAAGACTTCCACAAAGACTTCCCCCTACCCCACTCCCAGCTGGTCCCTCCACTCTGAGGGCCAGACCCGAAGCTACTGCTGAGCGCCAGCTGGGAGGGGGCCGTCCTTGCTTCCCTTCATCCTCACTGGATCTTGGCCCAGACAAATCCCTTGTTTTGTATTTTCTTGAGCCCTGACCCCTACCCCAGGTTTCTAACTTTCTAACTTGTTTCTGATGTGGGTTTCTAACCTGTAATCCCAGCTTCCCTATCCTGGGCTGAAGGGTCTGCCCATCCCCCACCTCCCTCCATCCTGGGGGTCCTCGCACAAATCTGGGGAGGGGGCGCTAGGCTGACCCCATCCTCCTCTCCCTCCAGGAGCCCCCAGCATGTCCTAACCTGTGCATGGGGGTGGAGGGACAGTTCCTGCCCTTCTCTCCCCACATGCCCCACTAAACCATCTGAGAACATTAATGAATAAAACGGTGAAAATGTGAAAAAAAAAAAAAAAAAAAAAAAAAAAGGGGGATTCCAGAGGGGAAATCCCAGATAGGAAAGGGAGCTCCCACCATGTGGGAGGGAATTCCAGAGAGCTGGAAATTCATCATGGGTTAAGGAGCAGGGGAATTTATCCTGGGAGACATTCCCACCTCCCCAAGTTCCTCTGGCCAATGAAAGGAGTTCCTTTAAACTTCCGCTGGGGTGATTGACTCTTAGTTTCTCCCCGAGCCACAAAATTCAAACATAAACCATTAAATCCCCCGAATAGAGAGAGATGGGAGGGGGGCATGATGCTGGGAAATTCTGGCCCTTAAAACTATGCCCCCTCGTGGATCCAGAAAGAGAACACCTTCCCTCATTAGTGAAATGGGCCAAGACTCAGGTCTCTCCTGCCAGGGAAGAGAATTCTCTGGTGCAGGGCTGGTCTAAATGCTCCCTCCGTGAGGACCAGCAGAATTCTGTCCAATACTGTGTTCTACTGTGACAAGGAACACGTAGTTCTAGTACAATATTCCATAATCACTTTCCTCTCCCTCTCCTAAAGTCACAGATTCTCTCCCCAGGCTTTACTGCCTGGGAAAGAGAGAGGGGTGTGTAGGCAATATAGAAACTGTCCTTCCTATAACCTTCAATGTGTCTTTCCTTGTTCCAGTGCTAAAGCCAGATACTGTGATCTCTCAGCTAAATTTGTTTTCTATGAAGCTGCTTTTTTACATGGATAGTTGTTCAATTTGGTGTTTCCGTAGGGGGATCAATTGTTGAAAGGTTCTATTTGACCATCTTGCTCCACTTCCCAAATTTATTGTCTTCACCCTACATGTCACGTATAAGCCCTTCCAAGATAGCTTATGGTTTTGTGGTGATTTTATTTTATCGTCTAGCTCTTATTTTTACTTCTGATTTAAAAATAGGTAATTAAATGTTCTAGTATTAATATTTCTATAATTTGCTAGGGTAACTGATGAATTTCTAATATCTGGGTATGATATTTCAAACTCTAACATTTGGGCATAAATATATGTAGATAAGTGTCTGAGCTTTTAAATAGTTCAGTCAAAATTTTTATCATCTCTTTCTCTACTTATGAAAAAAGATTCTCTCTTTGATGCCTCTTCTTTCTTTTTAAGATATTTTCTGATACTCAAAAAACCGTTAAATTTTTTACTTCTTGTTTTCTCTCCCACTCTGTGTTTGTTGCCAATTTACCAATTAATTCAGTGTTTCTGTAACTGATACTCTTTACTGGAACTTGAAATTTTTAAGAATAGGAACCCTGTGATTTTTGCCTTTGTGTCTTACACAATGCTTACTATAATGTCTTGCATATCATTCGTTTATAATGTTTTATTAAATGGCTTAATGTTATTAACTCTTACAGACCTGGATATTACTGAAATCTTGAATAAAAGCATAAAAATCTTATATATATATATATATATATGATGGAAAAATTAGAGAAAGTGAGCTTCATCCTAAATGTATTTTCTAGAGTTCAAATTTTAAAATATCATTTCAATTTTACTAAGAAATAATGAATCAGAATTGAGTGCATTATATCACACATAATGCAATGGTCTTACAGGCTTGTCATTTCAGTGATGAGGGATATCAAATTGCTCTTATATAAACTTATTTTCATGTAAATCTTTACTTCACACAAACTCATACATTTAAAAAATATTTTATTAGAAAATACTTTGTAAAGACTGTTAAAAAACATAACATATCATTTTTTGCCCCCCTTAAAACTATTGAAATAGCTAAAGCAGCTAATAAGAATAATGAGTAAAACACACAGTTCCAAATATTGGGAATCTAATTGCGGGATGCCTCTTTTAAAAAATTGGCCAGGTGGGGAGCAATAAATGATAGATGGTTCTTTTGAGTATAGTTACTGCAAAGCAAAGCATCTGGTCACTTAGAACTTGGACATTTAGTTTCATTTCATTATACATAGTGAAAATACTTCTATTTTACAATATGTTTGAAATTATATGTGTGTGTATATATATATATTCTTTTTAAAAATGACAGACTTTTTCTAAGATAAAAATAAGTTAAATTTTATAAGTGTCACGTTTATGATTTTGCTTTATTATAAAGATTAATATATATTAATAAACTCACTTTCAACTATTCTTTTTAATACATAAGGAGAAATCACACTTGAAGTTTTTTTTATTGATTTAATCATGAATGAATTTAACCATTAGTGTCTCTAGTCTTACTGCCTTTAAATATATGTCTCAAAGCCAGAAATTTAGCATAAACCTGAAGTCTTAATAGTTGGTATTTTACAAAGTTCTGTTAGCTGTTGTGGAACACTGACATTTGAAATACTTAGCAATTCCAGAAGCACCACTATCATTAAAAATACCCAAAAAGAAAGAAGGCTAACTTTCTTTATTGACGCAAAAAAAAAAAAAACTTTTCAAAAATCATTTTTCTAACAAAACTTTTTATACATTAGTGTGTCAAGTATAATATTTAATGCACTAGTAAGTTGAAGAAACAACTTATAAATAGGTTTAACATATATGTCATTAAAAGCACAGGAAAGTTTTATATGACAAAGCATTTAGTGTATTTCATTGATTTTCACATTATTTATTTATTTATGTCAACAAAGACACCATTGTTTCAAACATTTTAGAAACTTGGTTTAGAATTGTACTCCACTCCATGATAATGAAATATGTATCACCTAAGAATCTCTCCCAATGTTTTTAGAAATATGTGTTTTTGGACTAATGCTAATGTTACATAAAATAGCTATATTAGTCTCTGAAGTTACCTTTATTTAATTTCCATTGTATATATTCAAATGAAATGTTTTTTATAGAAATAAAATTATTCACTATTAAAGCTTTTCCAGGAAATGCTACAGAAACTTTTACTTCCGTTTTCAAGGAAAGTATTCCAAAGTCAGTTGTTTAAGAAATGAGAATATAATTTAAAGAAATATTTAGAATACAAAGCTTTCTACCTCATTGGGGATAATATATTTTTATTTCAATTAGATGCTTATAACATTCTATACGTCAAAATTATATTACTTAAAAACTTTATAATTAAAAATTGATAGTTTATTAAGATGTAACTTAAAAGCACCAAGTTGAAAACTACCAAAAGAATATCAATGATATAAAAATACATATATACTATTTATGTTTCTTTTTATTAGAGAAATCTAATTGGTAATATAACTCAAAATAGTCTGAAATTAAGAAATGAAAGAACTAAAGACAAATTCTTAAGATAAAATGCACATTCTCAAAAATTATTCATGAATGCAAGGCCTGGTTTTAAATATTTTATGCTCCAAATTAAGTTTAAATTTAACTATGTTTAATCTTCAATTTATTAGCTTCTGCTGTTAAAGAAATCATTTTTATACAGGTAGCTATTACTCCTTATGAATACAAGCATTGATGTGTAAAGAATATATCGAATATGTGGAATGAGCAATTGTGTGGAATACAGGAGCACAAATATTTGACAATGATGAGGACTTCATTTTACTACATGGAATAGATTTACAGAATTACCACCAATATGAGTTAAATTATCTAGATGTTATATGGAATAAATAAAAAATGTGATAATCAAAGGAATGTGTGAATTTTAACAGAGTAGAGGAAATTAGAGGAGTATTCACGGATGGAGCATTTGAGTTGACCTTTGAATGATGACTGGATTGAAAGAAGCCAGCAGGAGAAGAGCATTAGGGAACCAAGAATAACATGAGTAGTAAGTGAGAGGGCATGTGGGTAAGTAAAATGGTGAGGTAGTGGAAACTGAGACAATATATTGGTACCTCATTTGGTAGGGTTTTTAGATCAAACAATTGGCCTACAAAATATATTTTAATGAGGAGAATCATAATTTTTGCTCAAATAATTTTGAGCAAGAAAAATGTAAAAAGAAAAGATGAACAGATCCGTTTTAATAAAAACCAGCACTAGTATGAAGAGTGTGCAAGTAAAATATTAGAAATAATTTTGCTCAAATAATTTTGAGCAAGAAAAATGTAAAAAGAAAAGATGAACAGATCTGTTTTAATAAAAACCAGCACTAGCATGAAGAATGTGCAAGTAAAATATTAGGAACAGGAAGATCAATCATTGATTGGTTTTATCAGTTTGGTGTATACAATAAGTTTTAAGGAGCATATATTGAATCTCTTTGATGTATTTATAGTTCTACTTTAGAAGGCAACCCACATATATACAAATACACATACAAATACAAACAATTTAGGAAGGAAGACGTTCTTTGGTTTCTGTATATATTTCATGTCATTCATTTAGTGATTCAGTCAAAGAAGAATATACAACTCTGATTTTTTTTTTTTTTTTTGCTTTTTTACTTAGTTTTATGAACTACAACTTGGGTTGTAAAACTTGGTCATTCTCAATGACATCTGTTTTAGCGCTTTTTAAAAAATCTCTTAATCATTTCTCCAGTGAAATAAAGATGCAAATTAGGAAGAAGAGTATTTAATTCAGAAGCAGCTGTATTTCTTCACATTATTCACAGATGGGATGCAAACAGCAACAGGACAAACTAATCTGTAGTTTGGTGAGGAAGTCATACACATTTTTAAATTCTCTCAGTATGTTCTTAGATTGGCATCAGAACTTCTTTTTAAAATCAATCATCTTGATTGTCAAAAAACCAAATTTAACAATCTAATTTATTTTAAGCTCAAAAATCTATCAGTTTGAATCGTTACATTGTATCATTTCATGTCATTAATTTTAAAGAAAAAATATTTTATTTTATTGGACATAAAACATGGAGTTTATTTAACTCCATAGTTAAATGGTCATCAAACCATTTTACTAATTGCAGATTGAAATAATGGTAATTGTAGACTGTTCATCCCATTTTTCCCGGAAGTAGATCTCATCACACCACTTAACTTGGTTGCCGTGTCATCAACCATCCCTCTTTCTTCCCTCTTACCAGTTTTCACCTGAAATGTTAATTATCTCAGGATGAGAAATTTAGTCATAAAAAATATTTGACAAATTATGGCAGCAGTAGACTTCAAAATTAAAGCAAAATATAAAAGTTGAGCTCAAATTACATACAAATTGCCTTTCATACAACCTTATTTTTAATAAAGTCTGCAAAATGATGTGTGTGTGTGTGTGTGTGTGTGTGTGTGTGTGTGTGTGTGTGTGTATAAGTTGACAGAAGTCATTACAGAAACAAATGAAATGAAGTATTCAAGAATATGTACTGTTTATTCAATGGTCCTGGCCAAACCTAGCTTTCCAGTCATGTCTGCTTAGTACCAATCAAGAGATAAAAAACATTTTTTTAAATGACCTAAGTCAACATCTCCTAGGGCAAGAAAACTATCCATCTCAGCCTTGCCCAAATTTCTGATTCACAAAATTGTGAGATAATATACACTCTTTTCTGTTTTAAGCCAGTAAATTTGGAGTGATTTGTTATATAGCAATAGATGACAAGTAAAATAATACAAATTACTCAACTTGTGCATTTGATCTTATCCACTCTACTATAACCAGGTCTTTTGTTCTCATATAGCACTTTTATTTTTCAGCATTATTTTTTTTTTCCATTTTAGTGGATGCCCGTTCTATTCAACAGTCACACATGTTGTGATATTTATCTCCATTTTAAAAATTATTTCTATGTCTCTTTCCATCTACAATGTTCCTTTTTTCTGTTTTTATTTCTATTATATTTTATATCAACATTTTCTAAAAAAAAATTAAGCAGTTTTTATTTTTCTTTTATCTATTTCATTTTCAATCTATACCAAACCCTTATCAATGCTATCTTATGAAGTACCTAATATTGCTAAATTTACATGTTCACTTTTCAGTTGTCAAACTCTTAAGATTATTTTATACTATGTACTTATACCACTTATAGAAATACTTGTATGCTTTTCTCATTTTTTTTTTTTGCCTCTCAATACAAAATGGTGGACTGTCTTCAGACTTTGTTTTCAACTGTGTGTGTGTGTGTGTGTGTGTGTGTGTGTGTGTGTGTGTGTGTGTCTGTGTGTGTGTGTGTGTGTGTTTCTTAAGTATGCTTACTCTAGGTTATTTGGCTTAAATAAAAACTTTGACCTCTCCACTAAGTTCTACTATATTTTACTTCTGCTGTATTTTATTTCTTCATTTGAATCTTGACAAGCAATTATTTCAAACTTAATGTGTCCAAAATTGCAATTTCAGGACATCCTCATCACATGATTCCTCCATAGTCTTCTTCATTTTAGTAAACAGCAATGCTAGTTTTACAATTGTCATGCCCATATAGTTGATTCCTTTTTTACCTTCCATCCATAAGCAAGTTTGTTGATGTGTCTGTTTAACACATATTCTGAGTTTAGCCACTTTTCATCACTCTATTCCAGGTATACATTTCTTTTTACTTCTATTGAATCAATATCTTCCTAATTGGTCCCATTAGTTATTCTGGGGCATTGTGTTTAAATAATCTTTAAATCTAATTTGGAGTTTTTCAAAATCAACTAAAGTTCAAATTACACTCAGAAAATATACTATTTTTAATTTGCATTCCTTATAATGTTTAGTTAGATTTATCCAGAAATATTTTGGCCAGGCGTGGTGGCTCACGCCTGTAATCCCAGCACTTTGGGAGGCTAAGGCAGGCAAATCATAAGGTCAAGAGATCGAGACCAACCTGGCCAACATGGTGAAACCCTGTCTCTACTAAAACAAATGTATAAAAATTAGCTGGGCATGGTGGCGCGCACCCGTATTCCCAGCTACTAGGGAGGCTGAGGCAGGAGAATTGCTTGAACCCGGGAGGCGGAGATTGAAGTGTGCCAAGATTGTGCCACTATACTCCAGCCTGGCACCTTTCGACAGAACTAGACTCTGTCTCCAAAAAAAAAAAAATTATTTTTAAAGATATTGTAAGTGACATAATATTTTTTATTCTCATCTTAAATGTTCAGTGCTAAATTAAAGAAATATGGTTGATTTTTACATTGACTTTGTATTGTGTCGTATTGTGTAACACTGATGAATGCACATATAAATTCTAATTGTATATTTAAAGACTCTTCTTGATTTTCTACAATGACAGTCATGTCTTCTTTTAATACGTAGTACTTTCTTTTTTTTCTAAGAGTTAGGTCTTGTATTTCTTTTTCCTGTCTTAGTAAATTGACCAATATATCCAGCAGCAGTGGGAAAGGGGTTTCCTTTTCTTGTTCTCAATTTTAGGAATAATATCTTCCACCTTTCACTGTAAGGAATAATATGAATTGCAGAGTTTTATAGAAGCCCTTTAGCAAGTTGAGGAAGTTATCTTTTATTTATAGTTTGCTGAGAGTTTTTCATCAGGAATAAATATTACATTTGAATTCATGCATTTTTTGTATTAATTTTATGATCATGTATGAAACATGTTCTAATGTTTAATATTGTAAAGAAATGCTTTAGTTGTATCCCATTAATTTTGATGTTTTGTAGTTTTATATTAGTTTAGTTCAAAATATTTTCTATTTTTTTTTTAGTTTTTCTTTGACCTATGGTTTATTTAGGAACAGTTGATTTCCACATGTTTGGAAATTTTGCTGTTTTTTTTAGTTTAATTTCATAACAATCAGAGAAGATAGCTTATGTATGATTTCATTTTAAAAGTGTCAGGGTTTACTTTATCATTTTTTTCTTTTATTTTAGATTGGGGAGTACATGTGCAGGTTTGTTACAAGTGTAAATTAATTATGTAATGATGAGGTTTAGGGTACAATTGAACCCATCACCTAGGTTTTGAGCATAGCACCCAATAGGAAGTAAATTTACAATCCCCAGAATAATCTAATTTGGTGAATGTTCCAGGCACACTTGAAAAGAATGCACGTTGCTTATTGAGTGTTTTATAAATTGAAATTAGATCCAGTTTGTTGATAGTAGTATTCAGTTTTTCTGTAGGAATACTTACATTACGCCTACTATTTATTTAATACTGAGACATTGGTGTTGATATCTATAATACTGGGTTTCTCTATTTTTCAGTGTTTTCCTCATGTATTTTGAAGCATACATAATTACATTTGTTATGTCCCCTTAATTAATTGATCCATTTGTCATTTTGTAATAATGTACTTTATGCCTCGTAGTTTCATTTGTTTTTTGCTCTGAAGTCTACTTTCTCTGTTATTAATATAGCCACGTTAGTGTTCTTTAAATTTTTGTTGACATTATGTGTTTTTAGATCCTTTTGCATTTAAACAACATATTTTATATTTTAAGATAATTTCTTGCATACAGCGTACAGTTGAGTAGTGTTTTTATTCTCTGAAAAATTCATCTTTATCTGTAGGACAAATTGTATTTAACATAATTATTGATATAGCAGGATTTAAGTTTACCATTTTATTGTTTATTTTGTGTTTGTTCTTTCTGTTTGGTTCTTCTATTTCCCTATTATTCCTTTCTGTGGGTTTATAAAATAATATTTGTAGTATTTTATTCTAATTATCTACCTTGCTTTTCCTTATATACCTTTGTGTATATTTAAGTTGTTACTCTAAAGATTAAATATAATATATCTTTTTAGTCTATTTAGTATTAATATTCTACTAACTCAAGTGCAAAATAGAAAAATATCATATATTTTTTCTATACATTATACTAAACTCTGTGTTATGTTTATATTATGTATTAAATTTCAGAGACGTAAGGCCCTATCAATAAATGTTTTATTTTTTCAACTGACAAATTCACAGAACTGAAGAGGAAAAAAATATGCATTCAATTTACCCAGCTATTTATCAATTCAGTTACCCTTTTTCTGTTTCTCATGTTCCAAGTCTTCAATATTTCCACTGTTTTAGGCAGTCTTCTTTTCAGTAACTTGTTTAGTGCTAGTATGCTAGCAATTAAATCTTTAGCTTTTCCACATCTGAGAATGTCTTCACTTTAATTTCTGAATGATATATCAAATACAGGAAAAATAAAGACACGCTATCTTTTCAGCTCCTAGAAAATGATGTACCATTTCCTACTATCCTCCATGATTTATGATAAGAAATTAGTAATTTGAGTTTTTATGTTCCCCCTTCCCCTTTGGCTGCTATTTTTGTACAAACTAATTTAAGAATTTCTGATAATCTGGTTTCTGGAAAATTTTTGTTTATTTTTGGTATTTTTCCTTTCTTTCTTTTTTTTTTTTTTTTTTTTTTTTTTTTTTTTTTTTTTTTTTTTTTTACCATGCTCTTACTTTTTTATATAAGTCTACCTTAAATATCCACCAATTGTTACATTTGTATATAATAATGAGATATCAAAGCTTTGAAGGCTTTGGCTACCTGATTGAAGCTTAATACTTGTAAGATTTTATTTTTTGGTGAATAATTCTAAAGCTGTGAGAAACATAAAACTATGCAGTAAGCCACAGTAATCACTTGAAAATTTACTAAAAACAATGATATTCTCTCCCAGAGTGATAGTATGCAGCAGAAACAGTATGACCACTACAGATTAAAGGGAGATGTAATAGCCTGTTTTCATGCTGCTGATAAAGACATACCTGAGATTGGGCAATTAACGAAAGAAAAATATTTGTTGGACTTGTAGTTCCCTGTGGCTTGGGAGGCCTCACAATCATGTTGGACGGTGAAAGGCAAGTCTCACATGGAGGTGGCAAGAGACAGAATGAAAGCCAAGAGAAATGAGTTTTGCCATATCAAACCATCAGGTGTCATGAGACTTATTCACTACCACAAAAGCAGCACAGGGGAAACCACCCCTATTATTCAGTTATCTCCCACAACATGTGAGAATTATGAGAGTACTATTCAAGATGAGATTTGGATGGAGACACACAGCCAAACCATATCAGGAAAGAAAAGAGCTCTCGAAAGAAAAATCTCCAAAATTAAAAAGAAAAACCTTGGTATAATTTAGAACTTGGGAAAACAATATAAATCCTCACTATCGTGTAAAGAGAAAAATATTCAAATTTGTCCCTAATAATGTTGCAATATGAGTTTTAGACAGCCTTGAAGAAAATGGCAGAGAGAAAACAACATAATCATAGCACAACTTTTAGCCCTATGTAGAACTGCATGTATACATTCAAGACAATAAAAATCACATTTAAACAAAAATATTAAACATGAATTAATTGAATAATTATTATTTTCCAGGGATTCATTAGGCACAAAATAAAATGCCAATAAAGAAAAAAATGCCAAGTTTTCCTGAAATTCATATACAAGTAGGAATAGAAAAACAATAAACAAAACCAAAGGTAGATATTGGGAAAGGAGGGGCAAATACAGAAACAATTTGGCAAACTAGAAGACTACAACAATAACCCTGGCAAGATAATATGGCACACAAATCAGGGTAAAGGCAGTGGTGGCAATGAGAAGCACTGGACATCTAAATATATTCTAGTGGTAGAAACAAATTGTTGATTAATTAATTGTAGTTGTTAAATAAATAACCCAAAATACCGTCATAGTTTGACCTAATTACTTGGAAGACGAGAGCTATTATCAGATTAGATAGGTTATGATCAAATTATTCTGCTCTGATGACAAAAAGCTTTGTTATTAGGTACATAAATGTTTAAGATTGTTATTGGTTCTTAGTGAATCAATCCCTTTATAATTTTGAAATGAGCCTTTTTTATTCCCAGTAACATTTTAAATTCTGAAATCTACTGTCTCTCATATAAAATAACCACTGTGCTCTATTATTTCATTTTATTTATTTATTTTTATTTATTTATTTTGAGACAGAGTCTTGCTCTGTTTCCCAGGCTGGAGTACAGTGGCAAGATCTTGGCTCACTACAACCTCTGTCCCCAAGTGATTTTCTCACCTCAGCCTCTTGAGTAGCTGGAACTAAAGGCATACACCACCACGCTGAGCTAATGTTTGTGTTTTTAATAGAGGCTGGGTTTCACTATGTTGGCCAAGCTGGTCTAGAACTCCTGGTCTCTTGTGATCTGCCTGCCTCTGCCTCCCAAAATGCTGTGATTACAGGCATGATCCACCGTACCAAGCCCCATTATTTTTATTTTTATTTTTTGAGACAAGAGTTTACACTGTAACCCAGGCTGGTTGAATTGCAGTGACGCCAACATGACTCACTGCAGCTGTGAGCTCCTGGACTTAAGTAATCTTCCTGCATCAGCCTCCCTAGTAACAAGGACCACAGGTACACACCACCATGTCTAGCTAATGTTTTTTATATTTTTTAGTGATGAGTTCTTGCCATTTTTCCCAGGCTGGTTTATTTTCATTAGCATTGGCATAGTACATGTTATTCTATTCTTTTACTGTTAATCTAGTTGTGTATTTATAAATAAAGTACAATTTTTAATGTAGGCACTGTATAAGAGACCTTCCTGCTGGGAAGCAGAGAAATGGGATTTATTAGAAACAAAGAAGTCGTAGTAGAGTCAAGAAAATATTGAAGATGGGAAAACAACAGTAAGTCTGAATGTTTGTATGCAGAAAGGAATAATCCAGAGAAGAGGGGAAATATGATGCCTAAAGGGAAAATTTATTTGCATAAGCTAAAACGTATGGGATCTCCTGCAGATATGGTGGGGCTGAATTAGATTGGAGAATGGACAGCTTCATAGTATCAGCAGAAACAGTAGGGTATATGGATAGAGGTAGAGGTGGTGGAATGAGTTAAGGAAGTTTTTTTTTTAGAAGTAGATGCAAATTCATCATCTGAGAATTATGATGGGTAGGAGGTGTTGAAGAGTGAAAGAGAGAGTAGGGTGTAGAATTAGTTTCTCGGAAAGCAGGAGACTGTACAAAAGGGAGGATAATTAAAATATTGTTGGGAAGAATTGAGGGCTTATTTGAGGTGAATTTTCATAATTAAATTTGGATCAGTGGCATTTTAAGTTACATGTAGCACCCCTGTTTGCGTGCAAGAGATTTAGATAATGTTTTTCTTATTTTTACCTAAGAATGCCAGATGTTTTCTCCAGCTTCTTTAATGTATAATCAAATTCTATGAATCAGCACAGAGTCTTATGAGGCAGGGCAGGAAGACCTATAAATATGTCATGACACTGCCTTTTGTAGCATATATTTCTTTTCCTCCATATTATTCTTATTGACACCAGTATCATTTCCTGGTGAAACAATTAGGAATTCATATTTTGTAGATAAGCTTATCAAAACAGTAAAGCTGCAACAACGGCAGTGGAACACGTTTAAGGATTGAGCAATCATGTACTATGTATTATGTATTATGAATAAATGCCTTTGATGGATCCTTGTACTTTTAACCACATAAAAGTAAGTTGAGGAGTATTCAAGATCATTTTCTTTTTATTTAATACTTAATGTATAATTTCAAAACAAAAACTGAGACATACATTGATAAGAATAGATTATTTAATGGAAACATAACAACTCTTTTAGTACCTAATAAAAATTTATTTCTAATATAAATACACTTTCATAATTCAGGTGTTGAAATCATGTATTCTGTTCCAGAATCCTAGAGAAATGCTGAAAAATATTCAATGCTTAAATTATTGGAAATGCAAATATAGTACTTGTCAAATTCTATGAATCTCCTTGTTAAAGTATATTTTATCTCTACCTAATAAAGTCATCAATATAAGATATATAATAGCTTGTATGTAGTGTTCCTTTCAGTCTCATCACACTCCAATGTAGCATGTTGGAATGGCTTTTAATATGAATGCTTTGAATCACCAGATATTATGAGATACAGCAAAGTTCCTTTTTGGAAAATTCTGCGTAAAATGTTATCTACAGTGATGTAATATACATAAGTGCTTTTATGATTTAAGCTAAGCAAAATTTATGAAATAACAAAGATTGTATATCTCTAAGGGAATAATTACCATATAGGGAGCCCCTTAATCTCAAAAAGGTTGATTTCTAGACTTTAAATTGGCCCCTGATTGTATTGTTTAATGCCAGCAAACAGTAATGCTATAATAAAGGCTGGCTGCCAGTAAAGGGCATTTTCAAAGTCACACAGCATGAACATTTTCTTATCAGAATCCACTACAAGCCAAAAAAAGTGATATTTCAGTAAATCACTTATTTGAAAATCTTTAAGTAAAAAAGCAGAAAGCGACTGTCATTCCCTTAGGTATAGTCACTTACCCATGATGAGGTGTCAAATGCAGAAATAATAGCAACATATATATTATCAATTCACATTTTTAATGATCTCCTGAGATGTATAAAGAAACATTAAACATTAACAAACTCACAACAGCAAAAACTCCATAATTGAATAACATTAGAAAGATTTATAAAAAGTTATAACTTTTATTCTTTCCTGAAAATATTAACTTATTTTAATATTTGACATATATTTATCACAAATAGTTCTTGCAGTTTGCATGGGAGCCTGGATATTTTGTCTTGTTCCAGGCCCTACTCAAAACTTGCAGCTTTTGGGGTTACTTTTGAAATAGCTTGCTTTATCATAACCAGATGAATGCTGTGTTGCCTCTGAAATCCTAAGAGGCCCACTAGGTGTCACGCTTCTTTTTCAGTTGTAAGAGGAGCCAGATGTAGCAACTTATTATTCACCTTAGAGGGAAAACCTCATAATGCCCTGGACCACTGGACTTGGAAATTTTACTGAGAAAGAAGGCCCTTGATTTTTTGAGTAGTTTACCTCCCACCTTCTGACACAGTAATGTCTTACCAATACATTTAGACTAATTGTTATTTAGTGCTCCCCAGGTCCAGTTAGCATAATAGCATTAATATAATGAACTACTATGATATCTTGTAGAAGAGAAAGACAACCCTTGTGTACTAAATTAGAACAGAGGACTTGCATACTGATGTATGCTTAAGGTAAAATAGTGAAGTCTAAGAAAAGGATTAATCATATAAAATTTTAGCAAAGTAATGGGGTCCTTCCTTAAAAAGGCCCAACCTCCTTTTATTCAGGGTATTCTGAGTTAATAAACTATCTTATATAGAAATTGACTGGAGGGGTTTTGACTGTTTTTGTTCTAGTTAAACTAATGTTTGCTCAGCCTACAACTCTGTATCTGTACAAATCATGTAGGAATTTAATAGACTGCCTACCTATATATGTTTATGGCTACCATGATCATCAGGCCAACTTTTTAAAAATTGATTTATTATACTTTAAAATCTGGGGTACCTGTGCAGAACATGCAGGTTTGTTACATAAGTATACACATGACATGGTGGTTTGCTTACATAGGTATACACATGCCATGGTGGTTTGCTGCATCCATCACCCCATCATCTACATTAGGTTTTCCTCCTAATACTATCCCTCCCCAATCCTCCCACCCCTTACTGACCTTCCCCTAGCCCTCCCACCTCCCCCTCAGTGGGCCCCAGTGTGTAATGTTCCCCTCCCTGTGTCCATGTGTTCTCATTGTTCACCTCCCACTTTTGAGGGAGACCATGCAGTGTTTGGTTTTCTCTTTGTGTCAGTTTGCTGAGAATGATGGTTTCCAGCTTTGTCCATGTCCCTGCAAAGGATGTGAACTCCTTTTTTATGGCTGCATAGTATTCCATGGTATATATGTGCCACATTTTCTTTACCAAGTCTACCATTGATGGGGATTTGGGTTGGTTCCAAGTGTTTGCTATTGTGAACAGTGCTAAAATAAACATATGAGTGCATGGGTCTTCATAATAGAATGATTTATAATCCTTTGGATATATACTGAATAATGCGATTGCTGGGTCAAATGGTATTTCTATTTCTAGATCCTTGAGGAATCTCCACACTGTCTTCCACAATGGTTGAACTAATTTACACTCCCACCAACAGTGTAAAAACATTCTGATTTCTCCACATCCTTTCCAGCATCTGTTGTCTCCAGATTTTTTAATGATCACTCTTCTAACCTGCATGAGATGGTGTCTCAATGTGATTTTGATTTGCATTTTTCTAATGACCAGGGATAATGAGCTTTTTTTCATGTATTTGTTGGCTGTGTAAATGTCTTCTTTTGAATAATGTCTGTTCATATCCTTTGCCCACTTTTTGATGGGGTTGTTTGGTTTTTCCATGTAAATTTGTTTAAGTTCTCTGTAGATTCTGGATATTAGCCCATTGTTAGATGGGGAAGAGCTTCTGCACAGCAAAAGAAATTATCATTAGAGTGAACTGGCAACCAACAGAATGGGAAAAAAATTTTGCAATTATTTGGCCAATTCTATAGGTATCCATGACTCAAACAGATGATAAGCACACCCTTGGCTTTGTTAATTAAATGACACTACTGGAGCCTTGCCAATCTAGTATCTTGTCGCTCCACTGCGTTATGGATTCAGCTTTAATTATAGCAGTTCCAACTATAATTTCTGATCTGCAGAGACAAGCAACTACAGAATGATTCCAGTATTCTAGTGTTCCCTCAAAAATTTATTTCTCACCATCATGGTAAAAATTGTGTCTTCTGGAAAGTTGCAATTTGAGTAAACAGAACTTGAAAGATAACATTTCTGTCTCCCTAAGTCTTTAGATACTTTCTTCTACAATATACTAAGGTAATTCTGGCATTTCAACTTTATTTATTGTTGACTACAATTGGGTTCATGTTTCTGCCAAACAGGCAGGTGGACTCTTGGCACCCTTTCCAACCCCTCAAGCTAAAACATTAAATGCAGAATCTCTACTTAGTGGATCTATTTCAATATACTAGACCTGATCCAACTTTATGTTTTCCCCGATGAGCCAACATTCCTAAGATCCTTTTCTATACACATTCCCCAAATTTCTTTCTATACAAATGGAAAAATTTGAATGTAGTTCCTTTGTCGTGTGATACATGCTCTCATGGAACATAAATTGTGTCTTATTTTTAGGGGTCTGCTGGCACTAGTGCCTATTATATGCCTAGAAGTAAAGAGGGATTGTGGAGGTAGATCTTGAAGATAATCATCAGTGCCTTGCCAGGAAACTTCCTCAGAGAAGGCACTTACAGGTTTTTAGGCAAAGGAGGTTTAACTTCCTTTCACAGGGATGACAGAGCTACTTCTGAGAGAAATTAAGGATTTGATTTTTTCAGCTTTATTGGGATCTTCCTATATGTCCCCATTTCAATTTTTTCCATCCCATTCCTTCCCAAACAATACCTTCACTTTATGGGAAAACACCTGAGAAAATAAGAATTCAATATGTGTTGTAATCTAATAGTTTGCAGGCTGAAACTTTATGTTTGCTTTTCAGAAATTTCAACTTTGAATTTTCTTCAGGAGATAAGAATTTATTTGAGAGTAGATATAGATTATTTCAGCTGTTTTATGCAAACATTGATCTGGGAACTTGAAACCCTGAGCTCATTGTTTTTTGACTTTTTCCAATGCAATTTTGAGCAGTTAGTCAATCCAATTCTATTATATAATCTAGTTTGACTAAAATGTTCTAACTTAGCAAATACATTATCACTGAATACCTCATTTTCTCTTTACCACTGGAATTTGAATTATTAGTGACATTAGCATAAATTGAATTGGTAAACCAATGCTAGGAGAGCCAGAACCAATTCATTTTTTTTTTTTTTTTCACTGAGAAAACGTTAGCTCTACTTTTAAGGTCATTTAACATTGAATCAGGCCGATGCAGGTTATCTAGGGTAATCTCCCTTAGTTAGTAAATCCTTTACTATTGATGAGCTTTAATTACATCTACAAAGTACCTTCACAGCAATAACTAGATTAGTGTTTGATTGTATAACTGAGGACTATTGCCTAGCAAATGACAAACCCAAAGACCATCATATCCTAAATATTAAGTTCACTTAATAGGATCTTTCACTGACTTATTCCAATTAGGGAAACAATTTTGAGATGAAAATTCTCAAGGCTTTATATAGGTAGCCACTTACTCGATTCTTGTTATTAAAACAATTTTAAGATTTTGACCAGTAGCTTTATATTTTAGAACATTCCAACATTTCTGTTCTTCTTCCCCATTCAGTAATCTCATCCATCCTCATGGACTTCATAAGAAACCAGACGAACTCACATTTATTTGGCAAGTAATCAGGAAGCTTAAATTGGGTTTTATCAGCTTTGCAATCAAGAAAAGGGATTAATTTTTCCCAGTACTCTGAAATTTCTCCAATATGATTCAAGAACCATTGGTTGAGAGAATATGCTAGCTAACCATATCAAGTAAAAAGACCACAATTTATATGAAAAAGTGATTTTTCCCCAGCCAATTTGAATTGAGGATTTAGTGTCTGGAACCCAAATTATATACATATTTATTATGTTTTAAGCAGGAATCTATGCAGAACTAAATTTTTTTTTCCTAAAAGTTATGTTTATTACACTTTTGGCTACTTTGACCACTTTATTTTGCTGAATTCACAAGGAAATCTGTTGGTATGTATGCATGTGCATGTGCATGTGTGCTTGTATTGCACTTTTTATCATGAATAATTAAATGAGTTTCTCTTACAATCTTAAAATATGAGTCAACTTGGCTTTCACTGAACATGATTCAGAGAGTCATCTCTTATATTTGACTTTATGTCAACAGACATTCTAATTATCACTTGAGACAATCATCTATCAGGGATACAATTGCTGCTTCATTTCTACAGTATTATTTAAGAATGGGGCAATAAAAGGTTGAGTTAGTGTAGGGAAAAACAATAATTCAGTGGTCTTTCTTCCTGATCCTTTGTAACTACTCTCTCTGGCTCTTGCTTTTTATTTCTTTCTATTGAATAATTTATATTATTAGATCTATTTAGATCCTTTGTTCCTTTCCCTTTATTAGGATAATATCTATATAATATAAGAAAACTTTAAACTATAAGTTTCAGTTGAGGTACCAAGAAGTAAAAAACAAAACTTCAAAGAAGATATTAGAAAATAAGGCTGGGCCCAGTGGCTCATGTTTGTAATCCCAGCACTTTGGGAGGCCAAGGCGGGCAGATCACCTGAGTTGGAGACCAGCCTGCCAACATGGTGAAACCCTGTTTCTCCTAAAAATACAAAAATTAGCTGGGTATGCTGGTTCATGCACACCTGTAATCCCAGCTACTCCAGAGGCTGAGGCAGGAGAATCGCTTGAACCCGGGAAGCGGAGGTTGCAGTGAGCCAAGATGATGCCACTGCACTCCAGCCTGGGCAACAGAGTGAGACTGTCTCAATAAATAAATTAATTAAATAATTAATTTTTAAAAAGAAAAGAAAATACTCTTAACCTCTATATCCATATTTAAGACATAAAGTGTCAGAGTATGTGGAGATAACAAAAATTAAAACCTATGAATTTCCGTAATCTATGTCAACTTCAGGTACATGTGACCACCAAATACGTACTTTATAAAATAATTATACTTCAGGCATAACATATTACTCAGGCAACAGAGTATCTGGTACACATATACATTTAATATTAACATAAACATACTTGTACTAGATAAAATAATGAAAAATTAAATGATCTGGAAAGATTATCTGTTGTGATTAAATGTATGTGATAGGTTTATGATTCATTTTTTTGGATGAAAAATGTTTTCAGAGACAACTGATGAAATATCAGATATCGCTGATGTGAAACTAAAAAGAATTCATCATTAAGTTTGCCATTTGGTATATTTTATTTAAAAAGTAGGACTTCCTAGTCCCTTCAGGTTGCTTAGCCAAAGTGTCATAAACTGAGTAGTTTATACCACCCATTCTTATTTGTCACTGTTCTGGAAGCTGGAAGACTGAGACTCAGGTGCCAGCCAGCTTGTTCTCTGGTGAGGTCTTCTTTTGGGTTGCAGTCTCTACTTCTTGCCTTGTCCTCACATGTTGGAAAGAGAAAGCTACAAAGTTCTCTGGATGCCCCTTTATGAGATCCATAATCCCATTTGTGAGGGCTCTACCCTAATGACCTAATTACCTCTTAAAAGTTCTACCTCTTAATATCACATTGGGGATTAGGATTTCAAACTTTATTTTTTTTAGTGGGAGGAACACAAATATCCAGTCCATAACATGGACATTACTTGATTAAAACCTATTAC
Organism: Sapajus apella; assembly: GCF_009761245.1. NCBI lineage: Eukaryota > Metazoa > Chordata > Mammalia > Primates > Cebidae > Sapajus > Sapajus apella. Next base: position 2,875,246 of record NW_022436949.1, on the reverse strand, counting down.
CCATGTCCAAGATTATTTCTTTGTTGTAAAATAAAATATTAGGTTGCTTATTTAGTTTTATTTTCTAATTATGTAAAGAGTGTTCTTCTGAAGGCAAATATGATAATATTTGTAAAGCATCTAAAAGATGAATATAACTGAGCTGATTGTATGTCATTAAAGCAGAACTTTGTAAAAATACAATATTAAATGCAAAAAAATGTAATATATGATTTTTTAAAAAAACTTTTACTTTTTAACAAAAATGATTTTTTAACAAAAAATAAGTATTTGACCTTTTTCTTACATAAAATTGATGAGTATTTACAATTTCAGGTTTTCTAGTGGTTTTATAGCCTAATTTTAAAGAAGATTACCATATTTCCAACTAAGGTGCTATAAATGGTCTATTATTTAGTTTCCTAATATTTAGTTTCCTAATATTCTGGCTTCTTTATAGGTATTTAATCAACATGCCTTGTGCATGTGTGTTATCAAACCCAAAGTGATAATTCTGTGTAGACTATATGATAGTAAATCAGGATATATAAAATCAGTGTATACAGATATTAAAAAGCGTTAAACACTTTTACCAAAAACTTTAAATTCATTAGTTTATTTTTTTAAATAAATTTGTTAAGACTAGGCTGTTTAATAAAAAAGAGAGAGAGGGAAAGACCCAATAAAACAAGAGTTAATGAATCAAAATAAAGTTTTGTTATTGTTGTTTTTCAAACAACAATTCTGAGGTATGTATTCTGAATCCAAGAAGAGACTTTGTTTCTCTTCTAGTATTCTGTAGAATTACAGAGTGACTATAGTCAACAGCAAATTTATTACATATTTTCAAATAGCTAGAAGAGACAATTTTGAGTGTTGCCAACACATGATAAATGTTTGAGGGGATGAACATGTTAATTAGCCTAATTTCATCACTGTACGCTTTATGTAATGAAATTCACTCTGTACTTATATATATATATATAACTCACTCTGTACATATATATGTATATTTTATATGCAAATTTAAAAGTAAAATTAAAAAAGAAGAGACTGCTTTTTAGTGGTTCAGTTGCTTCTAATGGTTTCTCCATTATCCCCAAGGGATTCTAGTTATCTGCTGGGAGGATGAGGCATAGTTAGGAGAAGGGATTTCTTTTTAAGAAAGTAAATGTGAAATTCTCTAAAGCAATTCTCTTCCAATCTACTGGCAAGAATTAAGTCACATGGACAGATACAACTACAAGGAAAATCAGAAAATGTAATCTCCTAATAGGCAGCACTATACTTATAAAATGAAGGCAACCAATTATTCTTTCAACATTATGTTGAACATCTGTTATATACTAACCTTGGTTTTAGGTACTATTAGGTACTGCATTATGATGAGATATAAAGATATTTAAGAATTGATTCCTGCCCTAGCAAGGAAAGGAGGGATCAGATTTCATTCTAATTGGTAATAGGAGGGGTCACTTCTATAAAATACACATTTATTTCAAAGAAAAAATTATACAGAACCTGAAGTATCAAGTAAGTTTTGTGGAAAAATGATTATAATAAGCTTTAAAGGGAAAGGTTTCTATAGAAGAAAGTAGAAATGCAAGGAGTTAAAAGATATCCTTGTTAGAGAAAATAAGATCAAAATGGAATAAATATGGGGAAATACAAGTATTTACTTTAAAACTGTGTGTTACATAGTTTAATTTTAGAAAGGATTCAGTTGAAATTTTAGAAAGTAGAAAATATGAAAGAAATAAACAATGTAAAGTATTAAATAGAATAAAAATTTAAAATACCCTGTAATGGGTAAAACTAACAAAGAATCAAAAGGAAATAATCAAAATATCACTCATAATGCCTTTTGAAAAAAATCACATATATTTGAATAAATACTTAAAGCAACAGAGTAACACACAAAAACAGCTAAATAAAACCTTAAAGAAAAAATATTCACAATCCAAAATTTAAAAAAATTAAAAAATTTTTCAAGAATTTATATTTTCTGTTATTCAAATAACAAGTCATTAGAGCAGATACGTATATTTCTCTGTGAATCTTTGTAAATCTACGTGATAAAATAGTGTTATGGGTTACATTTGTTATCTCATGGTAGGGAGTAACAGCAAGGTTCTTAGTTTTTATTGGAAATACTAGCTTGCTGCTATAATAACCCAAATGTTATTATAGTCTCAGTTATGAAGAACTGTGATGAATATGAAATAACCCATGTCACTAAATAAAATGTCAAAAACTCACCATTGACTTAAAAATGGAAATAGTTGTTTACTTAAGCAGATAGCATCAAAACATGACTAATCATACATAGATTTATGGGGAAAAATTAAAATCCTTTGAAAACTTCTCTGCCATTGAAATGCAGCAACAAGCCTCTATTCAACCTGATGATGTTCAACTGCAGTAACTGTTGACCCATCCAAAAACATATGTATTATTTTATCCTAAACTTCTTAAATCCTCTCCTAAAATGTTATCCTTCTTTAAGATGACCCTTACAGAATTTGACACCCACAAAAAAAAGCCCTGTATGGTAGACATGTACCAAGCATCATTGTGACATTCAGAGATACTCTAGTTTTGGCAACTGTTTGAGATTTGTGGCTCTCCTTTGACATTTACGAAGATTCTGAGACTATTTCTGAAAAGGGCTGGAGCATTTCACTAGATATGTGGTTTTTTCAAAGGCCACTTTCAGATTAAACTATCTCTGAAACTCTGAATGGAAGTAATGTGAGATTGGACTAGAAAAGTATTTATTTTACTTGAAATGGAAAAAAATAAACAGATGAATGATTTTACAAAAAAAAAAATTTTTTTAAAGTGAAAAATAAAAAGTCAACATCTCTTTCATTGTTTTGTCTTAATTATTGCTAAAATTCCCAAATTCTCTTGTTTGTGTTTTGAAGAACAACGTTCGTCACATAGAATAATTCACATGGCTCTTTGGGTACACTGATACTGATTACTAAATCTTTTCAAGATGCATTCTTGTTACTGGTTTATTATCAATTAAATTATTGCAGAAATTTGTTTTTCATTGACATGCTGATTTAAAGTTAGAAATCTTTGAACCTCCTTGTTGTATGTGTCACATTTTGGAAGTTTATGTGAGTATTGAGATTTGAAAACACAGACAAAAATTCTGAGAGGTTGTATAACACAGTGAGAGTAGGTTAGACTCTAGGCCACATTTTTATTTCTTTCAGCCTTTGTTTTTTGATCTGTGAAAGAATGGTTTTGGTAATTAATAACTACCACATTCTGAATTAGTTTTAGCAATTAGAGAACCATGTAGATCTTTCAGAATACACACACACAACACATATGCATGTGTATGTGTGTATGAACTTGCACTTAATTAAAGTTAGTGAGATATTTACAAAGATGCTAAATTCGGTGTCTGTTGTTCTTGTGATACTGTTCTCTTTCTAGCAGAGACAGTACCTGTGAATGAATGTTATTTAGCAATGTTGCAAAGAAGGATCAAATATTATTCCTGACTCCCCCATACTCAGACCCTTCTCAAGTGGATGTTACATAGGGCTAAAGTTATTCTAGGTCCACTTGGTGATAAATTTAATCTATAATGGGGCTTTCAAAATCAGGTAATATATTCTAATAAGTCTCTACTGGGTCAGACAATATCTGAACCAGACTACATTTGAGAGGTAAATGTCTCCTCCATTATAATGCTATGAGTTTCTCTGCTACTCTATTAACTACTTTAATGGATAATGATGGAAGGTCAAGGCTAGTTTCATCCACTCATATACTATTTGTGTATATGAATTGTGCATCTGAATGAGATGTATATTCTTCTTCTCATAGGATTTTCTTTATGTCCTTACAAATCTCCTGCCCTGTAGCATCAGTTGTGCTGTCTACACTGACCGTTTGCATTAGCTTTTGGATTTTAATTACTTTACAGCCTTCTAGTTGGAAAATCTCCTAGGTGAGAACCATGAAAATGAAGTGCCTAGGGCTATTGAATAATTGCCAGGTAAACAAAAATTTTAAAAAGATGGCAGGCTTAGTTTTCACCTCTCATATGCAGTTATTGAAACAAGCATACAAACACAAGTAGTATAATTGGGAAGAAATTCAGGAAATGTCAGTAGAGGAGTGGATGCGTAAAATTGGAAGTAAGCCCCAGTCAATAAAGGATGCATCGTAAGCACATCACCAAGCCACTGAGGGTGGTTGGAGCTTAGTCTTGTGAGTTGCTAACAGAAGACAGCACAGGATAAGAATTGTGGCCACAGCTGAAGTAACAAATTATCTCAATTCATTAACACCTAAGTATATGGAAATCAACCAGAATTCTAGAAAAATATAAATACTTTATTTGTCTTTCAAAATACTGAAACAGCTTCCAGGATGAAAGAACAAATTCTCTTTTCTTGAGGTCAATGTAATGACTTACATCAGAAAAGCAGGAGGAAATTTTATAGCAATATTTGCAAAACCCTGCAAAATATATTATTTGAACTAATGGAAGAAAAAGTGGTTCCACCTTTAAAACTCTTATTTGTCGTCATCACTGCAGTAAGTCAGACAAATGTAATATTATAGAAAGTGAGCAAAAAACAATGAAATATAATGAAAAAGAGATTGTTATTTGATCTAAATTCACAAATACATTATATAAATTAAAACTAAATTAAAAAAAAAAGACCCAAGTCAAAATATCATTTTGAAAAATATCTGATAATATATGGGGGAGGGGAGTAGATAGAGAGGACATGCTTTTCAGGGGTTACTGTTTGATGTAGCTGTTTAAAAAAAAGTTAACGCATTATCAGTTTGGGGGAATATAAATAATATTTAAATGACTATATTTTCTTAGTACTCAGCATAGTTATCACATCCAGAGCATTGAGTCTAGAAATGCATGTTCTTGTATGTATTTTCACAAAAGGTATCTATCCTACCCCTACTCCTTCATATGAAGCCAACTCTCTCACAGACTATGCCTCCATAGGCATACAAATATCTGGCACTGTAATCTGGTTTTCAGTGTTAGTTCCTAACCTTTGGCTTTGGCAAACAAATTATCTCAAGTCACTGTTTGTGATCTCTGGTTTTTCACTACATTAAAATTTGTATTATTGACTAATTTTAATATCTTTCATATTTTTAGATGAAAGATCTCCATTGTTTACTCTGGCAAATAAGATCATTGTCTCTCTAGTCAAGTTCATTTCTTTGTTTAAAGAGTAGAGTGCTTGGAAATATTTGACTTGCATTCATGTCAACCAGGATTCTTCTTTGCTATGCAAAAACAATAGGAAGTAAAGCAGAAAGGCATAGCAACATCACACAGTGGGTGGTGAGTCAGGTGACAGCATTGTGTATGTTGCCCAGGTTGTCAATACTCCCACTTTTTGAGTCTTCACAAATTATTCCTGTCTTTTTCTACAAATGCAGTTGTGTGTGTGAAATCCCTGATTTAGGGGCAGACCATGTGATGAAGGCCTCCTTTAATTCGACAATATTATCAGAATATGATAGATATGTTGGGTGTTTTGCATTCTCAGGTGCTAAGGAAAATTGATATTTTCTTCTGATCTTGGAGATTAGACTATAGGGCATTGGGAAGTATTCAGAGACACATGAATTGCCCATGACCTCAACTCTGCTTTAAAAAAATCAAGGCAGACTAATGATTTTTAATGCAACAGTGTATAAAAAGCTTCCATTATATGCATTTTTATTGGAAGATAACAACCAACCTTTGTCAAGTTTGATGTAACCTTAAAGCCATAGAAAGGTTACTAAAACATTCTTCTTTCCGATTTTACATGTGTATTTCTATGTATGTAAATGAATATACTCTATAAGGTCTGATTTTATAAGGTCATTCAAAACAATATATCACAAGTGATTACAAGCTGAAGCAATTATGAGATATTAATTAGTAACTGCAGGTTTTGTCATTTAAAGTAATGTATATGTGGCACATATACACCATGGAATATTATGCAGCCATCAAAAACGATGAGTTTGTGTCCTTTGTAGGGACATGGATGAACCTGGAAACCATCATTCTCAGCAAACTGACAGAAGAGCAGAAGATCAAACACCGCATGTTCTCACTCATAGGCGGGTGTTGAACAATGAGAACACATGGACACAGGGAGGGGAGCACTACACACTGGGGTCAGTTGGGGGGAAATAGGGGAGGGACAGTGGGGGGTGGGGAGCTGGGGAGAGATAACAAGGGGAGAAATGCCAGATGTACGTGATGAGGAGGAAGGCAGCAAATTACACTGCGACATGTGTACCTATGCAACAATTTTGCATGTTCTTCACATGTACCAAAACCTAAAATGCAATAAAATAAATAAATGGGAAAAAAAAAAAAAGAAAAGTTTTTTGTTTGCTTGTTTGTTTGTTTTTTTGAGATGGAGTCTCTCTCTGTACCAGGCTGGAGTACAGTGGCATGATCTCAGCTTACTGTAACCTCCGCATCTTGGGTTCAAGTGATTCTCCTGACTCAGCCTCCCGAGTAGCTGAAACTACAGGCACACACCACCATGTGCAGCTAAGTTTTGTATTTTTAATAGAGACAGGGTTTCACCATGTTGACTAGGATGGTTTCGATCTGTTGGCCTTGTGATCCACCTGCCTCAACCTCCCAAAGTGCTAGGATTATAGGCATGAGCCACCTTGCCCAGACCATTTTTTTTTTAACTAAGGAGACCAGCTTTTCACAGTGTCAGTGTAGACCATGTGGAGAGACTGAAACTTTACCTCCAGCAGCAGTAATGAAGCACCTGTCCCTATCCCTACAAGGGTGGTGTCATAGGAGGCCTAGAGGAGAGTCAGTTCCTTCACCATCATCCAGCAGTAACAGAGCCACCTCCTACCATATTGTATTGTAAATTAAAATAAGGAACATTAAAAAGCATTTATGAATTAACTATAAAATATGACAATTACTTGTTAAATAAAGAACATATTTTAATATAAGTATGTATTCAAAGCCAAACAAATATAGTGACAAATCTATCACTGAGTAATATTTACAAAACTTCCTTAATATAAGGATGTGCTGTTGCAAGCGGCTTGTCAGTATTTTATTGAAGATTTTTGCATCTATGTTCATCATGGATATTGGCCTGAAGTTTTCTTTTCTTGTTGAGTCTCTGCTGGGTTTTGGAATCAGGATGATGTTGGTGTCATAAAATGATTTGGGAAGAATTCCCTCTTTTTGTATTGTTTGGAATAGTTGCAGAAGGAATGGTACCAGCTCCTCTTTGTATGTCTGGTAGAATTCGGCTGTGAACCCATCTGGACCTGGGCTTTTTTTGGGTGGTAAGCTCTTAATTGCTGCCTCAACTTCAGACCTTGTTATGGGTCTGTTCAGGGTTTCGGCTTCTTCCTGGTTTAGGCTTGGGAGGAGGCAAGTGTCCAGGAATTTATCCATTTCTTCCAGGTTTATTAGTTTGTGTGCATAGAGTTGTTTGTAATAATCTCTGATGATGGTTTGAATTTCTGTGGAATCTGTGGTGATATCCCCTTTATCGTTTTTTATTGCATCAATTTGGTTATTCTCACTTTTCTTTTTTATTAATCTGGCTAGTGGTCTGTCTATTTTGTTGATCTTTTCAAAGAACCAGCTCCTAGATTTATTGATTTTTTGAAGGGTTTTTTGTGTCTCTATCTCCTTCAGTTCTGCTCTGATCTTAGCTATTTCTTGTCTTCTGCTAGACTTTGAGTTTGTTTGATCTTGCTCCTCTAGCTCTTTCAGTTTTGACGATAGGGTGTCAATTTTTGATCTCTCATTGCTTCTCATGTGGGCACTTATTGCTATATATTTTCCTCTAGAGACTGCTTTAAATGTGTCCCAGAGATTCTGGTATGTTATGTCTTCATTCTCATTTGTTTCAAAGAACATCTTTATTTCTGTCTTCATTTCATTGTTTATCCAGTCAACATTCAAGAGCAAGTTGTTCAGTTTCCATGAAGCTGTGCGGTTCTGGGTTAGTTTTGGAATTCTGAGTTCTAACTTGATTGCACTGTGGTCTGAGAGACTGTTTGTTACGATTTCCGTTCTTTTGCATTGGCTGAGGAGTGATTTACTCCCAATTATGTGGTCAATTTTAGAGTAGGTGAGATGTGGTGCTGAGAAGAATGTATATTCTGTGGATTTGGGGTGGAGAGTTCTGTAAATGTCTATTAGGTTTGCTTGGTCCAGGTCTGAGTTCAAGTCCTGGATATCCCTGTTAATTTTCTGTCTGGTTGATCTGTCTAATGTTGACAATGGGGTGTTAAAGTCTCCCACTATTATTGTGTGGGAGTCTAAGTCTCTTTGTAAGTCATTAAGAACTTTCCTTATGTATCTGGATGCTCCTGTATTGGGTGCGTATATATTTAGGATCGTTAGCTCTTCTTGTTGCATTGATTCTTTTACCATTATGTAATGTCCCTCTTTGTCTCTTATGATCTTTGTTGCTTTAAAGTTTAATTTATCAGAGATGAGAATTGCAACTCCTGCTTTTTTTTGCTCTCCATTTGCTTGGTAAATCTTCCTCCATCCCTTTATTTTGAGCCTTTGTGTATCCTTGCATGTGAGATGGGTTTCCTGGATACAGCACACCGATGGGTTTTGTGTTTTTATCCAATTTGCCAGTCTGTGTCTTTTGATTGGGGCATTTAGTCCATTTACATTTAGGGTTAATATTGTTATGTGTGAATTGGATACTGCCATTTTGGTGCTAGCTGGCTGTTTTGCCCTTTTGTTGAGCTGGTACTTGTTGTTCCTTTATATGTGTAGAGCCTCTTTCAGGAGCTCTTGTAGAGCTGGCCTGATGGTGACGAAATCTCTGAGTACTTGCATGTTCCCAAAGGATTTTATTTTTCCTTCACTTTTGAAGCTTAGTTTGGCTGGATAGGAGATTCTGGGTTGAAAGTTCTTTTCTTTAAGGATGTTGAATATTGGCCCCCACTCTCTTCTGGCTTGTAGGGTTTCTGCTGAGAGATCTGCTGTGAGTCTGATGTGCTTCCCTTTATGGGTAACCCGACCTTTCTGTCTGGCTGCCCCTAGTATTATCTCCTTCATTTCGAACCTGGTGAATCTGACGATGATGTGCCTTGGGGTTGCTCTTCTTGACGAATATCTTTGTGGTGTTCTCTGTATTTCCTGAACTTGAATGTTTGCCTGCCTTGCTAGATTGGAGAAGTTTTCCTGGATAATGTCCTGAAGAGTATTTTCCAGCTTGGATTCATTCTCTTCGTCGCATTCAGGTACGCCTATCAAACGTAGATTAGGTCTTTTCACATAGTCCCACATTTCTTGGAGACTTTGTTCATTCCTTTTTACCCTTTTTTCTCCAGTCTTGCCTTCCCGTTTTATTTCATTGAGTTGATCTTCGACCTCTGATATCCTTTCTTCTGCTTGGTCCATTCGGCTGTTGATACTTGTGCATGCTTCACGAAGTTCTTGTGTTGCGTTTTTCAGCTCCATCAATTCACTTATATTCCTTTCTATTTTGTCCATTCTCGTTAGCATTCGTCAAATCTTTTTTCAAGATTCTTAGTTTCTTTGCATTTGGTTAGAACATGTTCTTTAAGTTCACAGAAGTTTCTTACTACCCACCTTCTGAATCTGATTCTGTCATTTCATCACACTCATTCTCCCTCCAACCTTGTTCGCTTGCTGTTGAGGAGTTGTGATCCCTTGTAGGAGGAGAGGTGTTCTGGTTTCGCGTGTTTTCACCCTTTTTGCGCTGGTTTCTTCCCATCTTTAAGGATTTATCCACCTGTCAACTTTGTAGTTGCTGGCTTTCAGATTGGATCTCAAATCTTTCAGATTGACGTTCTGTTTGTTGATGATAAGGTTATTTTTGTTTCTTTGTTTTCCTTCTGATAGTCTGGCCCCTCTGCTGTAGGTCTGCTGAGGTTCACTCCCGGCCCTGCTTGCCTGGGGTTCACCTGCAGCAGCTGCTGAACAGTAAGGGTTGTTACCCGTTTTCCTCTTCTGCTATCTTTGTCCCAGAAGGATACCCGCCTAGTGACAATCTGATCTCTCCTTTATGAGGTGTCTCTTTGGATATATAGGGGTCAGGGAGCTGCTTGAGGAGACAGTCTCTTCTTTGTAAGAGCTCAAATGGTGAGCTCTGAGCTCTGTTGTTGTTCATTCAGAGCTGCTGGGCAGGTACTTTTAGGTCTGCTGCAGCAGAACTCATAAACTGCTTTTTGTTCCCAGGTGCTCTGTCCCAGGGATTTAGGGCTTTATTTATGAGTTTCCGTTATGCTGCCGCCTTCTTTTTTTTTTCCTTCAGACCTGCCCTGCACAGCAGGGAGGCAGCCTAGTCACTGTTGGCCTATAGAGGTTTTGCTGAGCTGCTGTGGGCTCCGCCCAGCTGCCGAGTGAACTTCCCTGCAGTCCTTTTTATATGGGTGTAGTTAGAACTGCTTTGGCGGTGGTGGCCCGCCTCTGTTGAGGTGGAGTCTCTCTGCTGTGGCGGGTCGCCTTGGCAACGGCGGGCTGCCTCAGTAATGGCAGGTTGCCTTGGCAACAGTGGGCTGCCTCAGCAATGGCGGTTTGCCATGGCAACGGCGGGCTGCCTCAGCATTGGCCGACTACCTCTGTCGTGGCGGGCTGCCTCGGTAATGGCGGACGCCTCTCCCCCACAGAACTGGACCGTCCTGGGTTCAGCTGCGCTTGCTGTGAAACTCTCAATCCAGAGTTTCTGGTTGCTGTTCTTTTGTGGGGGTGGGACCTGCCAAGCCTGATCGCCTGCCTCCCTGCCTTAGCTCCTTTTTTAAGTTGGTGTTCCAGTCGCCTGTTGAAGAGGCGCCGGGGTCTGTTTTCCCCTGCAGCCACTCACTGGGCTGGCTTAGATAGCGGCACTGAGGTTTGTGGTGCTTTTTTTTTTTTTTTTTTTGCCCTGGAATCTACTGTCCTGGTTCTCTGCTCAGTCCCCTTTTTAAACAGACGAATGGGCGACTTCCCGTGGCTCCAATCACCAGCCAAAAGGGTACCCGAACCTGTGTGTTTTGTACGGAGAACCGCTGCTCCGGGGCGCCGACAAAGCAGCCGCACGGGGCAAAGCGGCAGCACCGGCCGGCACAGCCACGCTGGCCGAAACAGCCACGCTGGCGACCCTGGAGCTCCTCTGCCTGGGAATTTCCTAGTCTCTGGGCAATAAAAATGCGGCGTCCACTCACCCTCTGCGCTTTCACTGGGAGCTGCAATCCTGAGCTGTTCCTAAATGGCCATCTTGGATCCTCTGCCTCAACAAAAATCTTTTCTAAGAAAGACTTTATTTCTTAGAAAGTCTTGGTTCTCTAATTATGCTTTTCTGACATACACTGGAGGACAGATCAGTGTGTCTCATTTAGGCCTGGCAAGGGTGGTTGTCCAGGTAACCCTGTCTGCTTTTGCTAACTGAGGTAGGGCTGCAATTTTTTTCTGCTATTTGGATGATGTACAAAGGTACTTGTGGTAGGCTTTCTGTGTTGCTAGGTTCCCCTTTCCTGGAAGACTGGAAATTTATTTTAACTGTGCCCATGGTTTTTCTGTATTTATAATTTCTGTTATCTCCAGTCTGTGTTAAGGGAGATAAAAAGGAAATCCAGGGGACTTGCCACTGTGTCCTTCCTCATTTTCTAAGGTCTCAGGTATTGGAACCACATGAATTTCCATTAGTGAAAACATACACAGATGATACAATTAGAAACAGCAAATGGATCTGGTTACATCTTGATTTCCTCACAAAAAATATTATAAGAAGTCCTTCCAAACAAATTTTAAATGAATTATGTATTTATTTTGTTTGGAAAAAAATATTCAAATTAGAGCAAAATTAAAGTGTCTTTGATGCTATAGAATGTATACTATAGAAAAATCAATAGTGAAGTATTTACTAAAATGTAAAATGAGTCACAGAATTAGTTTGAGTGAAATCTGTTAAGCATCAAATTTCTCTCAGATGTTAATGATTTTTCTGTCACACTGACTTACCCTGTTAATAGCTTCGGCAGTCAATAAGAAAACAACAATATATTCACTTTGACTTTTATAAAAGTTTGGATATAGATTATGTATGTGACAAATACACGTTTATACAGTGCTACTAAAAAAAAGAAAATGGTCAAATTCCTGAAGTTTCGTAGAAGATTGTGAGGCAGAGAATAAACTTACATTGATCCTTTTGTAGAAACTTGCATATCTAGATACTTCTATCAATATTGGTTCATATGTTGCACTACTTGTTGAGTTTTGCTTTTAAGGCTCTAGAAAAGTGTGGTATGTCTGGTTGCAGTTATTTTCCTAAAACCAATGTTTGTTAAAAAAAATGAAATTGTCTTTACATAACAGACAAAACAATATTAGTCATGTGCGGGTCAAAGAATAACATTCATTTGCTGTGTTTCCAAAGAGACTTTTTATGGTATACTGAGATGTCATAGGACAGTAAATAGTTGGAAATTAATATGCCAAACAGAAAGACTCATTTTATTCTGGATACTTAAAAACTCATCTCCTATTGCAATTGAGCAGTCAGTAGCTATTGTAGCCAGAAAAAACACAGCTGTGAAAATAACACTACTTTGGGATAGAGGGCTTCATTTAGAAAAATATAACACTGTAACAACACAGAGCCTCAGCCAGGAGTGTAGCACTCAAGCAACAGAAGAAAATGCACATTTCCTTAAACACATTGCTTCATAATAAGTGTATTAGAAAGACTAAAAGACATAATAACAACTTCAAGCCACCCATGTAGATGTCATGTAAAAGTTAAGGTGGGGTATCAAGAATAAATATTCTGTAGCTAGAATTATTATGCATTTCTTGTGGACTCAAACTAAATTGCGCGAGCAATATACTTCAATGTAGGCATCAACAGAGAGTGAATATTGTCAGCTTTTCAGGACATATGGTCTCTGTCTTAACTACTCAATCTTAACTACTCAACTCTGCAGTTGTAGAGTGAAAGCAGTCACAGACAATGTGCAGGTATTGAGTGTGGCTGTATTCCAATAAAGCTTCATGAATGCTGAAATTTGAACTTCATATTAATCTCACTTACTACAAGATAATTATTATTATAATTTCTTTTCAAGCATGTAAAAATGTAAAACCATTTTTATGTCTTGGGTTTTGCAAAAACAGGAGGTAAGCTAGGTATAGCATACAGGGTATATTTTACTTACCACTGCTTCAGGTTGTACTATCATGTACATTAAAAATGCATATTTGCTACCAAATATGGGTTGTGTTATCCACAGAAAAGCCTTTGTCATAGTTACACCATCCAATTAAAAGCCAGTATATATTTTGTTATGCAAAAATACTTCTACTGGTTAGATGTCACTTGCTTATTTTTGACAACTGCAGTTCTTAGATGTTTTAAGAGAAAAATCACAGGTGGTATATACCCTTGTAGTATTACGTCTTTGTGAGGCTTAGTCTGTCTACAAATGAATCACATTACAGATTCATTCCTGAAATGTTGACTATAAACAACAACAACAACAATAACAACTACAGATAGCTTATAAGATGGGATATGTATTCTATGTAGGCTGTAAGAAGTGATGGTATCATACTCACTTCTTAACACACAAAAATTCATTTTAGCACCAGCTGCTTCAGCCAGGGGAGATAATGACAGCAAGAGATATCCAAAAACCATAGAACTGTCTCTAGACATGGGAGTGTCAGGTAGGAAGCTTCACATTTGTTTGATTTGAATCTAATATACATTATTTTTCTGATTGCTGAAGACATACGTACATACTAGAGAAAATTTATACATAAAGGCTGTGTGAAAATGGAAGCTGTTCATAATTCCAATAGTGATAAATGACAGTTAATGGTAGTTTTAACTCTTTGTTACTTGTCTACCTAACATTTCTCCAAGTATTATTACACCAGCTTTATAGTTTTGAGAGAATTTATTTTCACTTTCCAATATTTAAACATTTGTTCTTACTATTTCATAAATACTAAATCATACTTTCTTATCTATGTATTATATCTACGTACATGTACAGTATTATATATGACCTTATTTTTGAACAAAATGTTAATTTCTAATGTATTGTTGTTTAAAATAACACTGCAATACACTCAATACATGAAAATATACATAAATCTTCTGCTTTAACTGGGTTATTTATTTAGTATGTTTTCATTGAAGAAGACTATATGATAGAAAGAATAAGAAAACTTTCCCTTTTTCTCATACTTAATAAAAATTACCATTCAAAAATCTATATACTACTTATGTTCTCATTAAAAGTGGATCATAGAATTGTCCCTTTGCATTCTTTTTTCCAACCTGATAGGAAAATATTGTATCATTTTTGTATTTACGTAATGCTTGAAAAAAAAGAATACATTTTTTTCTTTTCTAAAGATATCTTTTTTATATATCCAAAAGGACGTTTACAATTTCAACAAATCATGCATGCATTATATTTTACAAATTGTAGAATACTATAATCTTATATATTACAAATTGTAGAATTCTATAATCTTATATATTACAAATTGTAGACTAGTACAATCATATAAGATTATAGAATACTGTAATATTACATTTACAAATTGGTAGAATACTATAATTTATATTTTGATTATTTTATACTCAAACATGTTAATACATTAAGAAACCTGAAAATTCAAAGTACTTGACAGATTGTATCTAGTTTTAGTACTGCTACTGTATTTCATTTAGGGATTGTTCAAAATTATTTTGACCCTCTATCTCTAAGTTTTATGAATGAGACTGAAGCAAACACCAAAAAACAAATAAACATAAAAAGTGATCATAAAAAGAAAACTCCTAGTATAAGGAACCTTCATCAACCATGAATCATTTCAAAGTACATTTAAATTTAACAGGAAGAATATATCAGGTGCCTGATTGACACCTCTGCCAAACATCAATTTGTGTGTTCCTTTTACATGCATGATACTAAAGCAGATCAAAAAATGCCATCAAATAACGCTAATGCTGCTTAAGCTGGTTTTAAAGATGGCTTTAAATCTCATTAGCAGCTACCGACAAGAGGGGCACTGAACCACATTAATTGTAGATGTAAGGTAAGAGACAAAAGGTCGGGCACGTAGAGGGAAGTCCACAGTATGATTTAAAGATGAAACAGTAGCAGGCTGCTAACTCTGGCTTATTCCATTTCTTCAGAAACTGTGTTCTAAGATAAGCAGAATTAAATAGAATACTTGACCAAACTTATTTTTTGAATGATTAAATATCTAGACTACTGATATGAATTTACATTTATAAAAAGAAATGTTGGCAGTAGTGGTTGTGGTGATGGTGTGTGTGTGTGTGCATGTGTGTGTGTGTGTGTGTGTGTCTGTGAGAGAGAGAGAGAGAGAGAGGGAGAGAGAGTGCAAATACGGTTTTTTGTGTGTATGTATTGTTATATCTATATAAAATCTGGCTTTATGGTTATACTGTATAATTTTTATCTAGCCTACACAATTAAATTATTTTTAAAACCTTCTGTTTCATACATAAAGCCAAAATGTTAGCTATTTAATGGATCATGTTAGAATGTGAAATTTCCCCATTTACCATAGTGCTTTTCAATTGTCTATCTGAAAAGGGAATGAAAAAAATAAAAGAAACCAAGAGAAAAGGTTAGTAGTTTTGATTCAAATGGTCTTAAAAGTGGGTACTTCTAAATTTAACTGAGCGAGGAAATAACAAACAGGTATATGTGAGAGATAGAAAGCACAGTAATTTTAAAATGACAACTCCTTATGTGGATTTTGAAAGTTTAGAAATGCTAACATTTCCCATATAAAACTCCTTAAATATTCTAAATGGCAACCAAAGGAAGTAAAAATCATTAAACAATTTAAAATTTTTAACATGAAAAGAGACAATATTTATTTTACTACTGTGTTATATTTATTTCAATGACTTTTTAAAAATAATTGATTCAGATAAATCTCAGTAATAACTATAAGGTTACAGAAACATGTTAGTTGATTTATTTCTTCTTTCAACAGCATCCTACCATAATTTATTTCTGGTCCATTCATTAATTCATAAATATATGTAGACATTTTGATGTAGTTTTATTTATACATTTTGTTAGAAAAGGGGCTTATTTAAGAATAATATTGTGTAGCATTTATATCCAAATACCTTAATATAGATTCAGGAGCTTTAATTGGAATTTACATTGTTTTATATATATATCTCTATATATGTTATATATATGATAAAAGAGAATGAGTGTGTAATGTAAAATAAGTATAAGTTTGTAATGATACAGTAATTGAGGTATATAATTTTCAGGAAAAATGTGCTTGGGGTTAACTAAACAAAAAATGTTAAATCTGCCATACTAAACTTATAAATATTGCTGAAAAATTATTAAAGAATTACGTAAATGGAGAAATATACCATATTTAATGATTTGGAAACTCAATGCTTTTT
Source organism: Sapajus apella (assembly GCF_009761245.1). Classification (NCBI taxonomy): domain Eukaryota; kingdom Metazoa; phylum Chordata; class Mammalia; order Primates; family Cebidae; genus Sapajus; species Sapajus apella. Next base: position 2,858,813 of record NW_022436949.1, on the reverse strand, counting down.
AAGACATCAGTTTTCCCAAATTACAGATTCAATGAAATTACAATAAAATTTTGGGTAGGTATTTATTTAATGTAGTAATTGACAGTCTAATTATAAATTTGGACGTATAGAGTGGAGCAACACACACTGGGACGTTTCAGCTGATAAGGGGTGGGAGGAGGAAGAGGATCAGGAAAAATAAGTAATGGGTACTAGGTTTAATACTTGGTTGATGAAATTATCTCCACAACAGACCTTTATGACACAAGTTTACCTTTGTAACAAGCCTGCGCTTGTACCGCTAAAATTAAAAGTTAAATAAATAAATAAATAAATTTTGATAGAAGTATAAGTAATCTAGGGTAGAGAAAAAAATTATAAAGGATAAAGTATATATAATTAATACCATTTAATTTTGAGAGCTATTACAATGCTACATTAATCAAGACGTGGTATTGGCAAAAAGACTGACATATAGTTCAGTGGAACAAAATAAAAAGTATAGAAACATACCAAATTACATATTTTCAGATGATTTTTAATACAAGTACTAAAGAAATTCAATTGAAAAAGAATGTATTTTTTAAGAAATGATGCTGGAACAATCAGATATCTGCTGTAAAAAAAGATGAGGAGAGAGACATTAACCCATCCTTCACATCCTCTCAAAAAATGAATCTCTAAATGCCCCAAAGACTTAAAAGTAAAATCTAAAACCATGCAGTTTCTAAAATCTCTGTAACTTGGCTTCCTCATTCTCAACAACAAGCAAAAATCATGGCCTCAAAAGAATCATTAATATCAAATCAATTGCTAACCATTCCATAATGCAGTAGAATGGCTCAATTGCTTTGGAAAATAGATGGCCAAATGTGAGTGATGTTATGTTTACTTTTCCCCTTTGTGAAACACAGAATCCTAATAAACAGACCTTGTTTATTTTAATGTCTTATTTTAGATAAATAGGCCTTATTTATTTTAGATAAATAGGTCTTATTTATTTTAAATGAATAACTCTTGTTTATTTTAATGTCTAATGTTAAAAATATTCTTGTTGAGTTTTACCATTAGTTATGGAATGTTGCATATACATAAACTAATCTCTCTTTAGTCATGCTAGTCTTGGCAACAATGTTTAGTTTTCTTTGTCTCATTTTAAATGCTACCTACTCTGTGAAATCTGTTAAATTTCTACTTCTCTTTCCTACCTCTACATGTCACATAGACAGGTACCTCTCTCCTGTGTATAGTCACATTCTACATATTCCCGTTAGAGATTGAGCTCACTGTAGTAAATTGTTACCTTAAGTGTCAGTCTCCTCTTCCTTGAAGTGAGATACCACCTTTTACACAAATTAAACCCAGTGCCTGGGACAGTAATTAATATATGTTCAGTAAGTATTTTATTACAAAAATATATTGTTTTGTAAATTATTTATATCTTCGTGATTTTTCATGTTTTACTGTCTATCCTTAGATTTAAAATACATTTATTCTTACTTATTTACTCCATCCTCTTTTCTTTTTTTTAACTTTTTTCTGCCACTAATATTTTTACTTTTTAAAAGTTTCTAGATGAAACAAATTTCTGTTGTCTTCTCTTAACAAGAAGACCATGAGATACTAAAATCAGTATCAGAAGACAACAAATGTGCAGGCATTATTTCAGTTCCAAGGGTAAATTGTGAATTGTACACTAAAGAAATAAGTACAAAGGCCATTGGCTCAGGTCTTTGATTTTGATCTATGGGAAGACTAATTAATGATAAGCTTTCTATAAAATTTGAGATGTCTTTTAATTAATTCTTTTAAATAATTAATATTCTTCAAACCTCTAACATATTTCCATATGCAAAATGAAAGATTAAACATACATATAAACAAAACTTTATACGAGCTATTTAAAAATCTAAAATATCTAGTTAATTTATCTTTCTTTTAAATATAGTAAACAGATATTTGAATAGCGTAAAATTAATAAAATTTCCTATTTCCAGTTATTATACAGAGGTTGGTCTTTAATGTGAATAAATAAAGGCATTTCAAACCAAAAAAGAAGGTTCTTAGGTATTGTAGCCTTTGACTAAAATACGTATTAGAAAAAAAGAAGATAAACTAGAAAGAAGTAAACAAGTTAATATAATAAGCAGGTTTTTAAGAAACTCAGTCATTTTTATTTCATTCTCTCTTTTGGGAGTTCCAGAAGGATTATTTAGGTTTGAGTTATATGTATAATCTAATGGAATATTAAGAAATAAACACATTTCATTCTTGGTATTTCAAGAAGAGGAATATATTAATAAATTGACATTGGATATCTAGCGTTTCTCTTCACTTTACCTTTCTTTGTCAGTGGTGGAGCAAGTTACCCAATACAAGCTTTATTAGTAATAAAGATGATATTTATGTTCTTCATCTATTCTATTTGAATGAGTTGGTTCAAAACTTAAGTAGGGAAATGTGCTGTTACATTGAACATATTCATATCCTAACACATGTCCAGGAAGATGGTAGGGCTCCAGCTACACAGAATAATTTTAGAGCTGGTAGGAATGAGAATCAATATTTATATCAATCATTATTTCACAAACAAGGAATGTACCATCTAAACAAGTTTATTAACCTTTTTAAGGGATTATAGTTAATTCATGGTAGAAGTATGCACTAAAATTCCAATTTGTTGACTGTCATGGTCATGTGTGTTAAAGACTCCTTCCAACTGGTGGTATTTGAATATTCATGACCTACAAAGCCAGAGGACCCCAAATTTTATATGTGGTTCCTTCTCTTATTACTCGTTATGCTATTCAGTTTTCTTTTATGCAAAATGCAAAAAGCATTATAAAATAGAATGTATATATATATATGTGGATAGTCATTTGTAAACTAAACTGTTGGATACTCAAGCTCATTATATATTCACATTATAACTCTTTTTCTAATTTGAATCATAAAATAAAATATGAACTCTTAGTGAGCAAATATTTTAAAATATTAGTAGCATTTAGCAACATTAAAATAATAAAATGTAACCAGACAGTTAAACTACATAAGAGTTTAAAACACATTTATTTGAAAGGTATAAAAGTTAAAATAAACTTTATGATAATGGTGAAATTAATATTTGTCATATAAGATGAATTTAAAACTATACTAATATGCCATTTAGATGTTTTCCTAGCTAAACAAATAAGCAAAAAATTTCTTATTCATACTGCCATTCATTTTAGATGCTGTTTGTCTTTTCTATCCCTTTTTTTGCCTTCTAAACCAATTTCATTTGCATTCATTCAGCATTATCTTCCATTTTGTTACTATATTTGACAGTTATTTTAGTATCAAACACAAATCACAAAAAAATTCTAAGTGAAAATAATGTCTTTAAAATAATTTGTTATACTCTCAATAAAATAGTTTGAGAAAATAGGCAGGTTCAAATGAAGAACTGTCATTTAATCACTTCTTTCTTTTTAATTCTAATTTTTATTCTAGATTCAGGGAATGGATTTGCAGGTTTGTTACATGGGCATATTGTGTGATGCTGAGGTTTGGGGTAAAATGGTTGATACACCCTTCTTTCTACCTATCATTGTTACCTGTGGGATGATTGTACTGATGGTGTCTCTGCATGCATGATGATATCCCTAATCCCAACTTTATAACTTCACATCAAAGTAAATAATTTTATATTAGGGAAAGAAAAAAAAAGCAATCTGAATATATTTAACTTTAAACAAGTCTTTTCTTACACAGCGACATTCTATTAAGAATTTTTTTTTAATCTAAAAGGCAAGTTATTATACTTTATAAGTTATTTTTGTAAAGTATCCAATCTAATTCTTATAATTTGTTTTAATTTTTAGAGCATTCTCACCAACATTCTTTAATTAAAATTGGACCCCAAAGTAATGCATAATAATTATTTCAAAGATGCTGAAAATTGGTAAACAACATTCAAAACTGGGTTCAAGCCCGTCAAAAAAGTCATATCAAACTGGTTACTAATGAATATTAATTTTGTAATCACTCAGGTTAACTGTAATTATTTCGAATGCTGCCAATATTTTTTTATTTTATTCAATTTTAACAAATTTTATTGAATGCTTATTTATCAAATGCTTACTATGTTAGAAATTGACCTATCCTGCAAATGACAGTATTGTCATCTCACTGATGCCAACACTATTCCTGAACTGTATGCAATAAATCAGGAAATTGTTACTTCAGGTTAACATATCAAAACCATATATAACATTGGGGCATGCACTGAGATTATTGAAATACTAATACCCGAGTTGATTTCTTTTTTTTACCATTTGTCTAAACTCACTTGTTGACTCTTTGTGCTATCCTAGAGGACCAGAAATGGTTGCTACATAGAGTCAGGTCATAGAGTTCTCCACATAACTGTTGTAGAAGTCACTCTGTATTTCTTCTCTTTTTCTTGTGGCCTGAAATGAGGTCAGAGGGGCAGTAAGGGCCAGAAAAATTTGAGCTTTCTAGGCCATCATATATATGTCTCTGGATTGAAATTGAAATTAAAAGGAAATGGCGGTTGAGCATGGTGGCTAACACTTGTAATCTCAGCACTTTGGGAGGCGGAGGTAAGCAGATCCATGAGGTCAGTAGTTCGAGACCAGCCTGGCCAGCGTAGTACCCCATCTCTACTAAAAATACAAAAATTAGCCTGGCATGGTAGTACCCACCTGTAGTCCCAGCTACTCGGGAGGCTGAGGCAAGAGAATCACTTGAACCCAGGAGGGGGAGGTTGCAGTGAGCCGAGATCGCACCATTGCACTACAGCTTGGGTGGCAGAGTGAGACTTCGTCTCAAAAAATAAAAAAGGAAATGGCCTGCAGGAAAGAACAAGGTACCTGAGGCATCTCATCAGTAGTCTAATCAGAAAAGTGACTTAGTAGCCATTCTAAAACAGCCTATGCAGTTACTTCTGGAATTTGCTGCCAGAAAAATACTGTTCTATCCTGAATTCAAGTTCTGTAATTGCCACCTAAGCAGAGCAGTAGAAGTAGAAAACAACGAAGTACAAAACAGTCCATCAAATGTTTCCAATTTTATGCTTTGCTAGCACCCAACCCACTTTGTTTATGTTTTTATACCATCCATCTTATATACACCCTCAGGCAAATGTGCACATATCCCAGAATAGTAATACACAAAGTGCTACAGTACACATAATTACTCCATCACAGCTTAAGTTTATATTTTTAGAGTGTAGAAGAGAATGTGAAAGATTCCTCTCTCTTGCAGATTAAATGTTCTTTGGTATTCAGCCTTGAAAGATGATTAGCACTAATAAAACCTTTCAAACTAGGGAAACTTCTATAAACTATCTCCTCTATATACTGTTTGGCAGATATGTAGAAGAATAAATTTTAGAAATTCCAGAATAAGGAAACTTCAAAACATTACAATGTATCACATTGATGTCACGATGCTTATTCTAGGGACTACATCCAAACATGCACCATCACCATGGAATTATTAAGTGAAATGTTGTGCTTATGTGGAGGAAAGGACAAGCAACATTCTTTTTTTTTTTTGGATTGATTTTTAGGTTCTGGGGTACATGTGCAGATCATGCAGGATTGTTGCATAGGTACACCCATGGCAATGTGGTTTGCTGCCTCCATCACCCCGTCACCTACATCTGGCATTTCTCCCCATTTCATCCCTCCATTCTTAGAAAGGTAATGTGAGACACAAGAACCTCCAGCTTCAGAACCTCTGAAGCAGAGAAAGAGAAATGTTTGATTCGAACATTTTATTTCTCTCCTCTTATTTTTTCCCTCCGTTTACAAAGAGAATATGCACATATTAAACATGCAAATGGAAAATTAAAGAGAAAAATGTCTGTTGTTGAATAAGTTGAGATGAGATTCTTTCAGCAATGAACGGATTATTCACTGTGTGTCTTTTCTGTTTCAAGGCACTCTGCTAGGCACCAGGGATACATTAAAAAAAAAAAAAAAAGACACAAAGAGTTCCTCCTCTGATAGATTTTCTAGAGTGCAGACAAGTAAGATGTTTGGATAATATTATGTGATACATGTTAGCTTGAATTTCATACTATTCTAGGAGCACTTAGTCTCACATGGATTTTAGAGGAAACAGGAGATGGAAGGATTGACTACCCTACCTTTCCCAGGTCTTCTATAACTGCAGCCTATTCCTGAATTTTGATCTACCTTAAATCTTTTGACACACAGATATATGTATACATATGCGAATATAAACATGTTTCAGACTGTGATAGCTTTAATTAGAATCCATAAGAAGGACTAAATCTCGCTTGCCTTATTTCTCTCCCTCATTCTACCCTGTACATAATGTCAGAGGTCCTTAGAAGATAAGATCTATTTCTCAGAACCCCATTTCAGTGCATCCTGTCCCTGTGTTTTTCCTGCATTTTAAACTCCTCTGTAGCCCTTTCTTGCTATGTACACATAATTTATTTTAATATGTTTTTGGCATAATTCATCTAACATGATTTATTGTGTGCTTTCTATATGCCAGTAATTTCTCTTTTTTTAACTTTTATTTTAATTTCAGGGTACATCTGCAGGTTTGTATTATAGGTAAACTTGCATGATGAATGATTACTTCATCATTCAGGTAAAAAGCAGAGCACCCAATAGTTGTGTGTTTCTTTATCCTCCCTCTCTTCCCATCCTCCACCCTTAAGTAGGCCCCAGTGTCTGTTGTTCCTGTCTTGTATCCATGTGTTCTTATCATTCAGCTCCCACTTGTAAGTGAGAACATGCAGTATTTGGGTTTCTGTTCCTGTTAGTTTGCTAAAGATGATCATCTCCAGTTCCATTTGTGTTCCTGCAAAAGACATAAACTAGTTCTTTTTTATGACTGCATATATATATGGCACATTTTCTTTATCTAGCCTGCCATTGATGGGCATTTATGCTGATTACAGGTCTTTGTTATTGTGACTATGCTGCATTGAAAATGCACATGCATGTGTCTTTATGGAGAACAATTTATATTCCTTTGGGAATATACCCAGTAATGAGATTGCTGGATTGAATAATAGTTCTGTTGTTACCTCTCTGAGGAATCACCGCACTGCTTTTCACACTGGCTAAACTAATTTACACTCCCACCAACAGTGTATAAGTGTTCCTTTTTCTCCATGATCTCATAGCATCACATCTCTTATTCTTTCACTTTTTAGTAATAGCCATTCTGATTGGTGTGAGATGTTATCTCAGTATGGTTTTGATTTGCATTTCTCTAATAATCAGTGATATTGAGCTTTTTTTCATATGATTGTTGGCCACATGTATGTCTTCTTTTGAAAGTAACTGTCTGTTCACCTCCTTTACCCATTTTTTATGGGGTTGTTTGTCTTTGTGCTTATTGGTGTATTTAAGTTCCTTATATATATTGGATGTTAGATCTCTTTCAGATGCATAGTTTGCAAATACTTTCTCCCATCTTGTTGATTGTCTTTTTACTCTGTTGATAGTTTCTTTTGCTGTGCAGAAGCTCTTGAGTTTAGTTAGATTCCACTTGTCAATTTTTGCTTTTGTTGAGATTGCTTTTAGTGGTCTTAATAATGAAATCTTCACCCACTCTTATATAGAGAATGGCCTTGCATAGGTTGTTTTCAGGGTTTTGGGTTGTATACTTAAGTCCTTCATTCATCTGGAGTTGATTTTTTTAATAAGGTGTAAGGAAGCGGTCCAGTTTTAGTCCTCTGCATATTTAGCTAGCAAATTATCCCAGCACCATTTATTGAACGGGAAATCATTTTCCTATTGCTTGTTTTGTCAATTTTCTCAAAGATCGGATAGATATAGGTGTGTGGCCTTATTTCTGGTCTCTCTATTCTGTTTTCTTGGTCTATGTGTCTGTTTTTCTAACAGTACCATTCTGTTTTGGTTACTGTAGCACTGTAGTATAGTTTGAAATTCGGTAACATGACACTTACAGTTTTATTCTTTTTGCTTAGGATTACACTAGCAATTTGGCTGTCTTTGGGTTCTATATTAATTTTCAAATAGATTTTTCTAGTTCTGTAAAAAACCTCATTGATAGTTTTATAGGGATAGTACTGAATCTGTAAATTGCTTTGCGCAATATGGCAATTTAAAAATACTGATTCTTCCTATCCATGAGCACGGAATGATTGCCATTTCTTTATGTTATCTCTGATTTCTCTGAGGAGTGTTTTATTCTCATTTTAGATAATTTTACCTCTGTAGCTAGCTGTATTCCTAGGTATTTTATTCTTTTTGTGGCAGTTGTAAATGGGATTGCATTCCTGATTTGGCCCTCAACATGGATATTGTTGGTGTATAAGAATACTAGTCATTTTTGTACATTGATTTTGTATTCTGAAACTTTATTGAAGTTTTTTATCAGCAATAGAAGCTTTTTGGGGGAGGAAAGACCATGGGATTTTCTGTTGTACATATAGAATCATGTCATCTGCAAACAAGGATAGATGGATTCCCTCTCTTCTTATTTGAATGCCCTTTATTTCTTTCTGTTGTCTGATTGCCCCAGCCAGGGCTTCTAATACTATATTGACTAATGTGGTGAGAAAGAGCATATTTATCTTGTGCTAGTTTTGAGGAAAATGCTCTGAGCTTTTTCCCATTAAGTATGATGATGGCTGTGTATTTGTCAGAGATGGCTCTTATTATTTTGAGGTATGTTCCTTCAATTGCTTGTTTATTGAGAGTTCTTAACATGAATGAATGTTGAACTTTTAAGAGCTTTTTCTGCATCTAGTGACATTATCTTGTAGTTATTTCTTTAGTTTTCTTTATGTAATGAATCAAATTTATTGATTGACATATGTTGAACCAACTTTGCATCTCAGGGATAGAACCTACTTGATCATGTTGGGAATAGCTTTTTGATGTGCTGCTGAATTTGGTTTGCAAGTATTTTGTTGAAAATTTTTGCATCAATATTTATCAAGGATGTTGCCCTGAAGTTTTCTTTTTTTTGTTGTTGTGTCTCTGCCAGATTTTGGTATGAGGATGATGCTGGTCTCATAGAATGAGTTGGAGAAAAGTCCCTCCACCTCAATTTTTGGGAATAGTTTCAGTAGGATTTGTACCAGCTTTTCTTTGTACATCTGGTAGAATTTGACTGTGAATCTACCTAGTCTTGGGATTTTTATAGTTGGCAGGAAATTTATTACTTATTCAACTTCAGAGCTCATTATTGGTCCATTCAGGGAATCAGTTTCTTCTTGTTTCAATCTGAGGAGCGTGTATGTGTCCAGGAATTTATTCATCTCTTCTAGGTTTTCCAATTTGTTTGTATAGAGGTGTTTATAGTAATCTCTGATGGCTATTTGTATTCCTCAGTGGATTCAGTGGTAACATTCTCTATGACATTTCTAATTGTGTTATTTGGGTTTTCTCTCTTTTCTTCCTTGTTAATCTAGCTAGTAGTCTTTTTTTTTTTTTCCAAAAAGCAACTCTTGGATTTGTTGTTTTCAATGATTTTTTTTTATCTCAATCTCCTTCAACTGACCTATGATTTTGGTTATTTCTTGTATTCTGCTACATGTGGAGTTGTTTTGCTTCTCTAATTCTTTAGGTTGTGATGTTGGGTTATTAATTTGAGATCATTCTAACTTTTTGATGTGCACTTTTCGTGCTATACATTTTTTTCTTAACATTGCCTTAGCTGTTTCTCATGCATTTTGGTATGTTGTATAGTTTCAAACAACTTATTTATTTCTGTGTTAATTTCATTATTTCTTCAAGAGCAATTCAGGAGTATGCTGTTTAATTTCCATTTAATTGTATGGTTTTGAGTGATGTTTTAGTCATGATTTTTTTACTGCATTGTAGTCTGAAAATGTGTTGGTATGCTTTTTTTTTTTTAATTTTGCTGATGATTGTTTTAAGTCCAATTCTGTGGCCAATATTAGAGTATATGTCATGTGTACACCAGAAATTTCTAAGGACTTTATATCCATTGTTTTTTCCTGTAGTCTATATCTAACGAAAAGTACAACATCTGACATATAGGCCCAATAAATACTTCTTGAATAATGTTATAAAACCATACCAATTTGCAGTTGTAAATTTGACTTAGAGTGACTAAATAACATGACTGTGTCCCAGAAGTGTAGCTCTCAGCTCCCTTTTCCAAGCTAGTATTGAGCTTCACTTGGTATCTCAGCTTTATCAACTACTCTTGGGCTATTCTTTTGCTGATTCTTGTATATAACTTCAAACTATAACAACATATTATTTCTTTTCCCCATGATTTTACAATTATAACTATCAGAAATGTAATCATTTTTTAATGAAGCTATGTCTTGTTTCTTATAAACTGGAATATTGTTTTAAAATATTCTCTTATTTTCCTTTTCAACAGTTCTAGCTGCAGTTTTACCATTTAAACTAAGCTAATATATCCAGTTACAAACATACAATTTTGTTTTGCAAATGATGACATACAAATTAAAACTCAATTTTAAAATAACAGACAGTCATTGGCCTAGAGAAAAGAGTAAAATAAAGACCTCGAGAGAACCAAAAGTCAAACTCTTGGCTTTGATATAAAAAAAGTTCTTGAGACCTGATTAAAGGAAGCTGAAGGAACAAAATATAGTAAATGATAAGCATCAAAATAACTGGTACATAAATTATCCTCAATTATATTTATTATAAATATTCATCATTTAAAACGTTATAGTTATTAAATTATTATTTAGTACTATATCATATGAGCTATTTATGGATGTGTGTGTATACATATTTTATTCACAGCATTTTTATAGACTTTAGCAGCATAATTATTGAAGAAAAATAAAATTCCATTAAAGGGAAAATAAGTGTACCATAAGAGTCTAAGGAAAGTTCAATTGTTTATGTATTTGATAGTTTCCTTGGCATAAATTATAACAGATAACTTTAGCATCCCAGTCAGACATTTTGTTTTAATTTTATTGTTTTATATAATTCAAGGGTTATCTACCTCTCAAGTACACAGAACTCCTAAAAGCTTATCAAAATTCTTGTTTCTAAGCCTCATCATTCAAAATCAATATCAGCAAGTTTGCCAGGGTGCTTAGAAATCTGATTATTAAACATTCATAAGACAGAGTTGATGCTGATATATGTAATCCAAAGATCACACCTTTGACATATAGAATAGTCAGTAGAGCCTGTGACAAGGAAAGAGAAGGAGAATTTTCTAGTGATGACAGGACCGGTAGAATTAAAGTACAATAAAGTAGAATGTAACATGTACTTTAATTTTACTGGTCCTGTCATCATCAAAAAATTCTTTTTTACTGAGTGTATTTTCCATGCTTGTAATATGAAAAAATAAATCAAATCCAAATTTTCAACACAAAATAACTTTAAATTAAGTTTTACATTTTTGACCTAATCTATGGCATAACATTGTCTTTTAAACACAAAATTAACATGCAAGCTTCTCCTCTTCCTGATCTTTTTTACTATAAAAATGTGATTTCAAGTTGTATTTTGTCTACACGAAATATGTCCCTGGATTTCCTGGAGTTGAATATGTCCCTGTATTTTCCTGGAGTTGAATGCGAAACTGTGAGGACTATGCATTTGTAGTCTTGTGATTTGGGCAGATTAAAAGTAATGACCTTTTGGAATTATTAAAATAGAAACACTTATTTCAAAAGTTCTAATTTATACTATGCTACAGATAGAAAAAAAAAGATTTCTGATTAGCCCAGATTTCATTTAACTAAAATTAGATCACTTTTTTAAAAATCAGGATGAAGAAAAAAATATAAAAGAAAAAAATAAGCCTAAGCTAAAATGGAAGTCTGTCTAGCTACCTAAATTTATCCAAGGGTAGTGTTCACTGAAGCCCCACTCCTAGAATTAAATCTGCAGAATGACTGTGATAGCATGTATAACATGACAATCCAAAGACACTTTATAAGCTTTGTCAAAGACAGCTTGACTTTTACCACACTACTTCATAATGATAGTAACACACACAAAAAAATCCATATTATAAAGCCAAAACCAAAAGATAGCCATGTCAACTTTTAGTTTAGTGGAAAAACAATTGGTTAACAGGGAACTCTGGTAATTTAATTGCTGCTACTAATAATATTTAACTTTTATTTTCTGTTCTATAATGCCACAATATACTTTCAGTATGTTGGTATTATTACTAGAAAATATACCCATCTTTATGACAGAAAAAGTGTGATTACCTACTTTCAGATTCCTCAGAATGAATAGGTATGTTATTCATTAGGTGTGTTATCTGCCAGTCCTCTGCTGTATTATCTTAATATGAATAGGATAGAATAGACACCCGTTATATCTGTTTAATGATTAAATAGCAAAGGAAAAGTCAATTATTCTTCTTTCCTCCCCTTTTTTTCTCTCTTTCTCTTTCTTTCTCTCTTTTTAAATGAACAACTTAGCTTATTTGTATTTACCACCTAATTTGGCTTCTACAAAACAGTTATGAGAAGATACATGCATTATGGGTATAGCAAAAGATATTCTATGAATGTATCTGTTTATACTTCTCAGGAATTGCAAAGAGTCTGACATTTTATTTTGCGTGCAAGTTCACAATTTAGCCAGCCACTGTTTCATAGATGTTAAGAGAAGCTGCAGCTCCTGGGCCAGGAACAAAGGACTCATGGTGTTACTGATGGATAAGCTTCAAGTTCATATCAGTTCTCCTTGTCCCCCATACATTATGTTCAGATATATATGAATAAATAGTCTTAGTAACATAGACCTCCAATGTCAATATTGCTAAAATACTTTTTTGATGAAAAATTGTTGACTGTCATTGTGCTAATGTTAATAATGTGCCTGACCCCTGTATGATGATCTAAACAAACACATGGGAAGAGAAACCAGCTTCAAACAAACTTTATTTGATAAGAGTATATCAAAACAGGACTGTATTCAGGAAATATGCTGATCAGCTGTGAATGGAAATCATTATTTAAAATGTTGGTAGTATAGATTCAGTCTGCAAGAAAAAGAAAATTTTTCAGTATCATATTGGTTATACAAACTTACCAGTTGGATTAAAATGAAAGGCTGAGTTATTAAAATTAATGGAACAGTTTGTTTTTTTAATTCAAAATTGATGACTAGGGACATTGCATGCCAGTTTGCTTCAGAAGAGAGATCAAAGTTACCACTGAATGGTCAGGATTTGAATGAAAAATGGAGGGAAGTCAGCCAGGAATTCTGAGAGAGCCTGTGGAAAGAGGCTAGAGAGCAGAGAAAGGAAGGAGCAAAAGTCTAGCTGAGACTAACCCCAGAGGAATTCATAGCCCAGTGGAAAGGATGGGTGGGAGTACTTTTCTGCTTCACTTACCCCTCTGATAATCTGATAATTGCTAAACTATGGGGATCCCCTCCACCCTTATGACCCAGGGCAACACAATCATTGGTGATTGGAGAACTTCCTGGTACCAGAGAACCTTGTGGCCCACTCAGGCAGGCATCCCACACCTCCCTCAGACCCAAGCTGAGATGGCAGGCACCATACTGGTAGTGCACGTGTGGTGCCAATCCTCTGCCCTGGAGATCCTCTGCTCTTAAGCCACTGTACCACCAGACCATACACAACCATACCCCACAACCTGCTTTAACTTTGGCAAGCACAGGGATTGTTAGTTCCCTGGGTAGTTGTGGGACCCCTGGGTATCTAACCCTCAGCATAGATCACCCCTTAGGAAGAAAGAAGCACAGCCCACCAAAGCACCTCTTGGGACAAAGAAAACATGGGTTTGGTGCCAACTGGTAAAGGAGGAACCACCAGTACTCGAGCAAAAACATGGAAAGGGGGTCATTTCTTGCCTCCCACCTGCCACTGCACTGTTCTTCCCATCGCATCCCTATGAGCATGCACAGAAAGAAAGCACCTTTTGTACTTCTCCCTCATTGAAAGTGAGCATGCACTGAAAGAAAGTGCATTTCATGCTTCTCTGGTGGCTTCACAACCAGTGAAGATACTGAAAGAAAGCATTTTTGGGGCTTTTCCATTGGCTCCATCCCTGCTGAAAGTGAGCCCATGGTGGCTACAGCTTTTACGAAGGGTGAAGTCCAACTCCTCCTCCCTAAACAGAGCAACAATATCCTGGCAATGAAGTACAGTCCATGGAGCTGCCTGACCTAACTAGGAAAAGAGGCTGTAACCCCAACCTCCATCCTAGTAGTAGCTGTTAGAGAAGTAAACTCATGGCCCACAGCCACTCTCTGGCTTGGAACCAAAAGGCAAAGTCTTTATAAACAGAACATCATGAGCTCTGTGACAGGGACATGATAAGAAAGTGGATTATGCTCCTCTGGCTCTGGATGAGGAGCTGATGCACATCCTCCCTCCTTCACCTGAGGCTTCAGAACACCACATTGTGACCTCTTCCTGTCACCCTGTGAGGGAGAGAACATCCACTGGACACTAGCTTACTGGCCAGCACTTATGCTTAAGCACCATTAGCTGAACTGCAGCCTGAATTGTACCACCAAACAAAATTACATCCCTACAATGAGCAGCATCTGAACAAGACACCTCATGAAACTTTCTGCAACCAAGGAATCAGTATAGAACTTTGGCCCTCTGACAACACCCATAAACAAAGCCAGTCAATCATACACAACATACACCACAGTCATATATTCAAGGGGAAAAAAGAAAAAATAATTTAAAAACTTCATTCAAATGATAGGAAATTGTCAGCTTCCTTGGATGAGAAGAAGTTAGCACAAGAACTCTGGCAGTACCAAAACCCAGGGTGTTTAATTATTTCCAAAGGATTACATTAACTCTTTAGAAATGGGTGCTTACCAAATTGAAATGTCTGAAATGAGAGACATAGAACTCAGAATCTGGATGGCAAGGAAACTCAATGAGATCCAAGAGAAAGTTGAAATCCAGTACAAAGAAGTGAGAAAAACAAACCAGGATATAACAGATGACATAGCCATATTAACAAAGTAACACAGAATTTCTGAAATTGAAAATTTCACTATAAGAATTTCAAAATACAGTTGAATACATTAATAATAGACACAACCAAGCAAAAGAAAGAATTTCAGAGCTCAAAGACAAGTCTTTTGAATTAACACCATCAAATAAAAATAAAGAAAAAAATAATTTTAGAAAACAAAGGCTTTAAGAAATATGTGATTATGTAACGAGACCAAACCTGTGAAATTTTGATATTCCTTAGAGAGAAGAAAAGGTAGACAACTTAGAAAACATACGTGATTGTGCCTAAACCCGGGAGGCGGAGGCAGCAGTGAGCCGAGATTGCGCCACTGCACTCCAGCCTGGTGACGGAGCAAGACTTTGTCTCAAAAAAAAATAAATAAATAAAACATACATGATTGTATACTTCAGGAAAATTTGTTTGATCTTGCTGTAGAGGTTGACATACAGGACAAGAAATTCAGAGAACTCCTGAGAGATACAGGCTGATGATCCTCAAGACACCGTAATCAGACTACCCACGGTCAACAGAAAAGAAAAAAAATCTTAAAAGCAGTTAGGGAAAAGGGTAAAATTACCTATAAAGGGAATCCCAACAGACTTCTCAGCAGAAACCTTACAAGCCAAAAGAGATTGGGAGCCTGTTTTGCCTTTTAAAGAAAAAAAAAATTCCAGCCAAGTTTTTTTATCCTGCCAAACTAAGGTTCATACACAAAGGAGAAATAAAGTCTTTTCCAGACAAGTAAACACTTAGTAAATTAATTGCTACTAGACCAGACCTGCAAGGAATGCTCAGGAAGTTATAAACATAGAAATGAAAAAACAATACTTCCTACCACAAAGCACATGTAAGTACAAAGCCCACAGACCCTGTAAAGCAACTACACAATAAAGACTACAAAGTAACTAGTTAACAACACTATAGGAAACTAAGCCTCAAATATCAACATTAATCCTGAACATAAATACTTGAAATGTTTCAATTAAATGACAAAGTTCCAAACAGTTTAAAAAAAATAAGCCCCAAACTCTGCTGTCTTCAAGTGACCCAGCTCACATATAATGACATTTGTAGGCTCAAAGTAAAGAGAAATAAAATGATTATCATGCAAATGGAAAACAAAAAAGAGCAGGGATCAATGTTCTTGTATCAGATATAACAAATTTTAAAGCAATAAAAGTAAAAAAGCACAAAGAAGGATATTACATAATGATAAAGGGGTAAATTCAACAAGATTTAACCAATCTAAATATATGTGCACCCAACATTGGAGCAACCATATTTATTTAAAAATTACTACTAGACCTAAGAAAAAGACAGCCATACAGTAATAGTGGGGTACGTCAAAACCAAACTTATAGAACATTAGACAAATCCTCAAGAAATAAATCTAACAAAGAAATTCTGAACTTAAATTGAACACCTGACCAGTGGTCTTAATGTACATCTACAGAATACTCCACACAAAAACTACACAATGTATGTTCTTCTCATATGTACATGGAGCATACTCCAAGATTTACCACGTTTGGCCATAAAGCAAGCCTCAGTAAATGTTTTAAAATTGAAATCATACCAAGTACTTTCTTAACTATAGTAGAATCAAAATAGAAATTACTAGAAAGAGGAACTTCCAAAACCACATATAAATACTAAATAATTTATTCCTGAATGGCTTTTAGATAAACGACAAAATTAAAACAAATCAAAAAAATTATTTGAAATGAATGAAAATAAAGACACAACATACCCAAACCTCTGGGATACTGCAAAAGCAGTATTAAGAGTAAAATTCATAGGGTTCAACAACTACATAAAAAAATTAGAAAGATTTCAAATTAACAACTTGATACTGCACCAAAAAGAATTAGAAAAATAAAAACAAGTCCAAAGTTAGCAGAAGAAAACAAATAACTAAAATCAGAGCAGCACTAAATTAAATTAAGACCAAAACAACAACAACAACAAAAATACAAAGCATCAAAAAAAGAAAAGTGGTTGTTAGAAAGAATAAACAAGATTGCCAATTTTAAAAAGGAAAATGGAAAAGAATATTCTCAAATCATAATGAAACTAAATTTAGAAATCAATAACAAAAGATAGTTGGAAACCTCAAACTATTTGGAAATTTGGTAGAAGCGTAGTAAATAACTTATGAGTTTAAAAAGTCCCAAAAGAGATTAAAAATATTTTAATAAAATAAAATTAAGAATACAAATTGTAAAGCTATTTGTATGCAGCAAAAGTAGTACCAAGAGGGAAATGTATACCATTAAATGCATATCTTGCAAAATAAGAAAGACCTAAAATCAGTTACCTAAGCCTCTATTTTAGGATGCTAGAGAAAGAAGAGAAATATAACCCTAAAGTATGTAGAGGAAAATAAATTATAAATATTAGAGTAGACTAATAAAATTTGTAATGAACAAAATAATAGAGAAAAAAATTACAAAACAACCAACCAGTCCTTTGACAAGATGACTGAAATTGCTAAACCTTTAGTTAGGTTAACCAAAAAAAAAAAAAAAAAAAAAAACCTCAAGATTTTAATTACTAATATCAGAAATTTTAAAAGGGTCAACCCTACCAATCCCATGGATGTTAAGGAATATTAAAGGAATTGTATAAACTATTATATGCCTTCAAATTTGATAACTTAGGAAAACATGGGCAAATTCCTTTGAAGATATACTATCAAAATATACACAAGGAAAATCATTATATTAATAGGCCTATGTTTTTAAAAATGTTGAGTCAATAATAATCTCTGAAAAAGAAAATCCCATTGTCAGATGGTTTTACTGGTAAATTCTGCCAACCACTTAGGAACTAAGTAATACTAATGCTCTACATTTGCTTTCACAAAATAAAAGCAGAAGGAACTCTATCTTGTTCTATGAGACCAGCATTACTATAATATTATTGTAATACCTAAATCAGGTAAAGACATTACAAGGAAGAAGAACTACAAACCAAAAATCTCGAGTTTAGATGTGAAAAAAAGTTGAGAAAACATTGACTAATAGAATCAAGTAATGTATAAAAATAATTATCTATAATAACCCAATGGGAATTATGCAACTTAGCAATGGCTGGTTTATTATGGAACAATCAATCCATTTCATCTGATATACCAACATAATTATATGACCATGTCAAGTGATGCATATGAAGCAGTTAGTCAATTCCAACACCCCTTCAGAATGAAGCAAGAACAAACTGTCTAGGAGTTTCACACTAGGAATATAGGGGAAATTATTCAATTTGATTAATAACATCTATAAGAACCTACACTAACTTGATATGTAAAGGTGAAAAGCAGGATGCATTTCTCTAAGATCAGAAACAAGGTAAAAATATGTTTCTCACCACCCCTATTCAACACTGAATTGGAACTACTAATTAATCCAAAAAGACAAGAAAAGGACACTAAGAGATTAAAAAGTAAGCAATAAAACTGTTTCTATTAACAGATGAAATGATGGTCTATGTAGAAAATCTCAAAGAATCATGAAAAATAAAGCTTCCTAGAAGAAGCAAGAATATCAGAGTCAAAAATCATAAGGCTAATATACAAAAGTCAATTACTTTTCTATAAACTGGCAATAAACACTTGCAAATAATTTTTTTTAAATTTTTGATTAGCACCAAAATATAAAATACTTAGTTATAAATCTCGTCAAATGCACATAAAATATAAAATCTATAGGCTGAATACTACAAATCTTGAGGGAAAAAGTCAAGTAAATGGAGAGATAGTCTATGTTCATAAATTGGAAGGCTGCTTATTTTTAAGATGTCATTCTTTTCCACTTTATTGACTCAATGTCATTTCAATCAAAACCCCTGCAAAGTATTTTATAGATATTGACAACTTGACTCTAATGTTTGTGGGGGACAGCAAAGAACTTAGAAGTATCAACACAATACTGAAGAATAAAGTTGGAGGATACAGACTACCTGACTTAAAACCTTACTATAAGCCAAAGTAATAAAATGTAGTCTCACACAAATATAGTAAATTGATCTTTGGCAGAGGTGCAAAGGTAAGTAAAAGAAGAATAGCCTTTTTTAAAAATTGTTCTGAACAAAATGGACACCAATACAGGGATTGTGGTAGTTAGTTGCTGGATATACCTCATCTAACAGCTTACAGAAGAACTGCAGAAATTGACTACATTGTCTGTATCTCATTATATCTTACCTAAAGTAGAATTATGTTAAAAGTCTGTTTATCAGCTGCTGTCCATCAGACACCTCTTACTGATGAACTGCAGTGGCATTCAAGATCCATGAGAAGTAGTTTACAAAAATCTTCATAAGGTGTGTCTATTTTTCTTTTTCTGATATAGATTTTTTTGAGGAGAGCTAATAGATGATTCACAGATTGTGCTAATGACCAACTTTACATGCCTTCCTCAAGGATATTTTTCCTCACATTTACATGGGCTGGGAATCTATTGATGATGTCTGACGTTTGGTAAAGTACTGTCACCTTATAATAGTGTATAAAATTTGAATTTGGTTTGCCAGATTAAGAATGATTGCATTTATGTAAATCAAGTTAGACTTTAGTGTACTATACACAGTTTTGTTATTTAACATTCCATAAATACTTTTATCTATAAAAGAGACATTTATAAATCAAACCATTTTACTTATCATAGCACTGCTATCAGAGCCACTTCTGTCTTGGGAAGTCAACAATCCTTCAACAGAGAATATTCATTACTTTTCTGTTTCCCTTTCTCACTAACTTCTAAATAAAAATCCATGATAAATATATCTGATTGGTGGAGACAACATGCTAGCTGTAAAGAGGCAAAATAATTTTTTGATAACAGCAATGCACACAAAGTAAGAGATTTTCCTGAAATCCTAGATTTACTGTTAATAAGCTCTGTGTCTTGGGAAAATTAATTACTCATTGTGCCTTACTTTACACCACAAAAATGGGATTATACTGTACTTACATTAAAATGTTGTAGGGAAGATTCAATTAGTAATTTATCATAAAATTCTTAAGACAAATGCTGACAGGACGAACTAAATTAGTATTGGTTACTTAACAAGATTGTCATTATCATAAAGTTACTATTTTGATCACCAATTTCATGAGTATTTGACATGTTCAACTTGTTTATGGGACACAAGTTCTGCCTTCTACCAATATTTGCAAAATCAGAAAGTCTCCAAATTTAGAAGTGCAATTTAATTATGGGAAATAAAAAAGAATAACAACATTACAAAACATTGTTCCCAGCTCAACCTGTTAATCAAGTTTTTATTAATTCCTTTTATCCTACAAATCAGAAAAAAATTTACCCACATTTTAATTTTAAATTATAACCATCAAAGTTGAATTTTTGGATCTGGAGCTATTGA
Organism: Sapajus apella; assembly: GCF_009761245.1. Taxonomy (NCBI): domain Eukaryota; kingdom Metazoa; phylum Chordata; class Mammalia; order Primates; family Cebidae; genus Sapajus; species Sapajus apella. The sequence continues at coordinate 2,838,481 of NW_022436949.1, read as the reverse complement.
TCATCCCTTGGTACTCACTGTGCCCATAAAGTTCCAGTTTTGGGAGACTGTCATGTCATTATATTATTATATCATGTAAGACAAACCTCATTAATTATGTTATTTTATTATACCATCATTCATTCCATCTAGGCGGAATATTATTACCCACAAATGAATGGTGGTTTGAAAAATTAATGTGAACAAAATCTTTATTATTATTATTTTGGGTAGAGATTAGATCTGGCTATGTTTCCAAGGTTAGTCATGAACTCTTGCCCTCAAGGAATCCTCCTGCCTCAGCCTCCTAAAGTGCTGCAATTACAAGCATGAGTCACAGTACGTGGACCAAAATACTTGATTTAAAAGTGAGTGATTATAGGAAGTAACCTGGGAAAATGGCTTAATCCAGTCTGAGAGGGTAGGTGCAGAAGACCTTGACATACATACCTTGTTATAACAGAAAATAAAAATGTGATTTAAAAAAATCATTCAGGCATGTCACAAAGACCATGAAGCCAAATCTCATTATAATTTGTAAAAGTAAGTGTCTGCAGCTTGAGGATATGTAGGACAATAACAGGAGAAAATGAATTGAAGCACATCTAAGATACAGCATCTTATATGCATTAATCTTCTAATGGTGTACAGAATGTATTTCATCTTTACTTTGGAAAAGTAAAGTGAGCAGGGTACCCAGGAGTGTGTGAGTGAGCAAGCATGGGATCTGGCCATAGTGCACAGCCAAGCGTGCTGACAATGTAATGTGCAAACTCCATACGAACAGTGACCACAGATGGAGGTTGATTTTTTCATCAACATTATAAGAAAGCAATGTTATTTAAGGACCTGCTGTACCTGTATAAGAAGTATAATTTTCTCATCATGAAACCACTAAACAGTATAGTGCTTAATAGGTTTTTTTCTGTGTGTTAAATGTCTAGTGTTATTCAATGTTACTATTAGAGACCAGAAGTTTTACTCAACGAGTCATTCTCCTATGAAACAATAAATATAATTGGGAGAAATAACAGTCAATAATTTTTATTAGAAAAAGGTCACATGAAAATTAAGTATACATCTTGCCACTTTGAAATATATTTTGGATTGAGGGAAAAATCATTTGCATCTACCCCATTGAAGTTCAGGTTTTCAGGGTTTTTTTGTTTTGTTTTGTTTTGTTTTTTTGCACTGGAGTAGGAAAAAAGGAATTTGCTTTAGGGGCATGAAACATTTTACGATAAGACTAAAATCAACAGAGTTTAGATTTCAGTAGTCAGAATAAAATAGTTTGGGTTGTGCACTGGCTCACTACTGTAATCCAAGCACTCTGGGAGACTGAGGTGAGTGGATCATGAAGTCAGATGTTCAACACCAGCCTGACCAACATGGTGAAACCCTATTTCTACTAAAAAATACAAAAATTAGCCAGTTATGGTAGTATGTGCCTGTAATACCAGCCACTTAGGAGGTTGAGGCAGGAGAATTGCTTGAACCTGGGTGACGGAGGTTGCAGTGAGCCAAGATTGCGCCACTGCACTCCAGCCTGGGCAGCAGAGTGGGACCCCATCTGAAAAGAAAATAATCTAAAATATTCAAGATATTGTATAAAACCACAGATAAATGTGCAAAGAAATAATTAAGCATATTTTATTACTATGAGTGAATATGACATTTAAAGCTATGTGTATTCTCCAAGTCAAAAATTCCCTTTGTAAATAAGCCCAGGACTACCCATAAACACACTATATAAATATTGGGCCATCTCAATGCAGAATTAAATACCATATTTTACTAAATGAAAGGAATACAAAAGTAAGTACCTTAATGCTGGATTTCCCTACCAAAATTGGTTGACAAATATTCAATGGTGATGATTTTAATAAAAATTAAAAATAATTGCTAATTTTATTTGTTATATTGTTGTGGAGACCTATCTTATTAGTCATATTTAAACTTTGTAATTTTAATTTATTGATTATCAGCATAAAATCACAAAATATTTCTTGAAATTATTAAGAGCTAACTAGCTTATGTGACTTTTGCTAACAAATATCATTTTAAATAATTGCATAATTTTTTTAATGACATCCATGGCAAGTTCCCAGTCTTTTACACATTAACATAACAAATGAGTTTCTTTGTAGTTAGGTCTTTAAGAAAAATCCGAAGGTGTGTTACTTTATGACTTCACACCTAATTTCTCTTATTCTTTGATGATAGACAAGGTGCCTGGCTGCCTTGTCTCTCTTATGTGAATGGTTGAACATCTCTTGTAAAAATGGAATACAGTATGCTGTAGGAATTACATTGAAAATCCTCAGTGAAGGGAAAAAAGGCTCTGGGATCTTGGATCACAGTTCCAAGAGAGACAAATTTATACTTACAACAATCTGCCTTTTATAAATGCTATATAAGACCCTAGAGGTCTTTTTCCCTATCACTAAGAATTTTTCATGCATTTCTTACAATATGAAAAAACTGTGTAATATTTATATGTTGTTGCTGCACATTAAGTGGAATCTTGTAAAGTCTGTTTTAGGTTTGTGCTCAAAAATCAATTTTAGTATTAGATTAAAATTTTGCTTTTAATAGAAATAAGACTTCTTAACCATTGCAATAAATAATAAAATTAGGCTTGCTCAGCAGTTTAATATTTCACCAGAAGCCAATAACAAAGCAGCTAACTTCTCTTGTGGTATAGTAGGCACCAAATGAGGTATGTTCTCTTTGGGACTCATTTTTAAAAGTGTGGTTATAACCCACAGAACTGCAGCAGAAATGCAAATGACTTGGACTAGTGGCCCAAAGCTCTAAGCAACTTCTTCAAAGTGACATTTACCATGGACTGTCTAGGGCATTGATAGAAAGTAATAACTGTGTCTCGATAAGGCTAAAATACTGGACAGCACAGTGCTAGAAGATTATCCTAAAACTGCTTGAAGTCATCCAAAAATGCTGATCAATCAATGGGGACATTTAGGCACAGGAGCTGATTACATCTGTAAGGAATAATTTCTTATTGTTTGTTTGATTTTGATAGAGTTTCACTCTGTCACCAGGCTGGAGTACAGTGGCACAATCTCTGCTCACCGCAACTACCACCTCTTGAGTTCAAGTGATTCTTCTGCTTCAGCCTCCCAAGTACCTCAGATTACAGGCATGTGCCACCACACTCAGCTAATTTTTTTGTATTTTTAATAGAGATGGGGTTTCACCATGTTGGCCAGAATGGTCTCGATCTCCTGACCTGGTGATCCACTCACCTTGGCCTCTCAAAGTGCTGGGATTACGGGTATGAGCCACCATTCCTGGCCAATAATTTATTTTTAATGATTTGTTTCTGCCTTTGACCAAAATGGTACCAGTTTGTCAGACTCAAGCACAGGATTGTAACAGTATCAATTTCTCTGGTCCATGAACATGGTATATATAACTTAATTTATTATTATACTTGCTTTTGTTTCTTGTAGCAATGTTTTCTAATTTTCATTGTACGGAGTATGCATATTTAATTAGTTATCACAATATTTTTTACTTTGAATGCTATTACTTTTAAATTTTAATTTTATATTTTATTGCTAGTATATTAAAGTACAATATCAGTAGTGCTGGTTACGCAAATGTATATACTTTTTATATTTCATTGAACTATAAACAAAATAGGAAATTTCATTATATGTAAATTATGTCAATAAATTTGATTCAAGACTAATTCTGGTAATCTATTTACTGCACAGGCTTTTAGAGATAAACATGTGAAATAATGCATGTAACATGCTTATCACAGTCCTTAACAAAAATGTAGACTTGAAAACATTATTATTAAATTCTGTATTTAGATATTTTATTTACTATAATTTTTGTGATAAACATACTTGGGAATTCAAGAAATGTAATCTTCATATGTAAACATAACATCTTACTGGACAGTTCCTAATATCTGTGTAAAGACGGGGGATGTTGCTGGCTTACATTTTTCATTATGAATCCTTGGAAATTATTGTTGGTTGAATTATTTTAGCTTTCTTGCTCACACCTCTTTCTTACTTCCCAGAATTAAGGCACATTTCACTTCTGACTTGATAATAGTCATGTTCAGCAAAATATTATTTGTGTGCTTGGCTCATTTTTCTTTTTCTCAAAGTTATTTGTTGGTAAGAAACACCTCTTATTCTTAAAGCAGGATGACTATGTAGTGTTCAGCACAAATTTTGTTCTCTTCATGAACTTCATTTTTTATGATTACATCAACTATCTCTTCTTTCATCCACCATATCCTTGGCATTAGAATTCAAATACCTCTAAGAGTGTACTTAGATGCAGTGTTAATTATAATAATAAATGGTAGTAATAGTAATAGTTATATATAATGTGCAAAATTTCAGGCAGTTTTAAGTGTTTTACATATATGTACTAATTATTATATGAAACAAATAGGAAATGAGTACTAATTTTACTCCTATTTGCAAATGAATTTATAGAACAGAGTAATTAAATGACTTTATAAATGTTTTATAATTTTTAATTAGCTTCAAACCAAGGGAGTTTGAGTCTAGTAGCTAGGAACTGAAACATTACATTCTACTACTCAAAATTTTATTCCTTAGTAAAATGAGTAAATTAGTTACAATGAATTATGGAACTTAAATTTTCCATGGTTAAATGCATTCATTTTTTATCTGCTAGTGAAAATATAATGATAAGGATGGCCTTGGGCTCAGATATTCACTGATGAAATATATATATTATCACTGTTAAAAATGGAATCAGGTACCAGATCATTAATGTGAACCAGGTCAGTTATGTGAATCTTCCTAGCTTATAAGACTGGAGCCTGACAGCATGAATATGAGAAATGGAACAAAGATCACAGTTACTCAGCACTTGATTCAATCCTGATTGTGGATGAGTGTTTTGGTGTGAGCCAAGTGAATTCATCTCAGGTTCACATGTGATTTCCACTTATGGTGATGAAATCCATTTAAATTGAATGTGCTACATTTAAACTATTTAAAAAGATCAGGTTTGTTTTCCCTATTCTGTAAGGTATTTGATTAGTGACCAATTTGTGCTCAGTTTTATTACCTTCTTTATTCACAAAATGAACTTATCTACAGGTTTTAAAAAGCAGTGAGGAAAAGGCTGTGATTCTGTTATGACACCCTGGGCTATGCAATGTTTTTTTGATAGTTTGATAATGCTCTGTTTCAGAGATTTCTACAAATAAGACTACTGGAAAGAGCTTGCAGCAATTTCTATTGGTGCCAAATATACTGTAATAAACACTGAATTTACATTTATTCTTAATTTTAATGTTGTTGCTAAGGACCACTAAAAACTGACAAAGAAGGAAATTTTGGTTTTGTTCAATTACTTTAAAATTTCAGTGCTCCTTGTATCCTAGTATATAAAAGAAAATAGTAATTGGAGCAAATTTACAAAAACAAAATTCAAACAGATGGATTCCATTATTTCAAATTTTAAATCATAAAACAAATTTTAAAAGATAATAATTATACTAACAAAAAGGCACTAAGATTATGACTTAAGAAAAAGTTAAGAAGGCCAGTAAATAGGCATGAAAATGTTAACATCAGAAATCAAACTAAGTAAATATCACTTTGTTAAATGTTTTCCAAGTCATGTAAAAGAAGAGAGAAAAAATAGGAAATTGCTTCTTTAAAAATATCTATGCCATAGAGCATAAAGGTAAACATGATGCCATTGTAATTCTACTTGAAATATTGCTAATTTTATTTAGACTCTTCATTATTTTAGCCTGAAAGAAGCCATTGAGGTCGTAGCAGCCATTTTAAGATTCCTACTTTTAGCCCTTTTCCACGGTCTCAAATAAAAAACTGGGAGTCATCGTATCTTAGCCCTTAATTGGGACTTTAATTGAGCCTTTGGTGCCCTAATTATGAATAAAGTAATTATAGCAATTATAGATAAATTAGAGTAATAACCAGTAATTGTAAATTAAGTCAATCTGAAGTACATTTGAAATATACTTACAAGTTGCTCTTTAAAGTGATATTACCACTTTGAATATCATGTTATATTATGCTTTTTATCTCTCATAAATGGATTAGACTTTCAATAAATTAATGTTATATATATATATATTTAATAAGTCAAGTAATTCTTAATCCATTCTCCATTCTTTTAAAGAAAAATAATACCTGTTTGCAATTTGTGGAATAAAGAGTTTTCCCTAAATTATGTAAATAATTATGTAAACTATTCTGAATTACATGGGAGTAAATAGTAATAAGTATATTTGCATTGTTAGAATTATTGCAATGTATGCACACCTCTGACAAAAAGTTTTGGAGGTAATTTTAATATATTTTAAAATATCAAATCTATGATCATAAAATCTTTTAAAATCCTACCATACAAGTTCCCCTGAGCCATAAGTGTGATAACATTAATTAAATAATTAAGAGGCATGTCTGAAACCAGGTGATTTACATGCATCTAATATTTAATTTCATGACAAATCTGCAGGAGATGGGATAACATTAATGGGGTTGATACTATATCCATTTCAAAGATGATTAAACTTATGTTACAAATGCATTAAAAGCTTACTGTTTATTTCACAGCTAAAACAATAAATGGTACAGTTGGGGTTTGAGCAGAGGTAGATTTAATTCTAAAACTGATCATCTTTTCAAAATACCATACTGTTACTTTTATAGGGGAATTACTAAAAGAAAAAATGAATGATTACTCTAATTAGTTTGAAGTTATAGATATTTCTGAAAATAAAAAGTACATTTTCTTTCTCATCACTGCTTATTTAAAATGCTACAAATATTCATAGTTTATTGAAACTTTAAAATGATTACCTCTGTTTTAATTTGTCTTTTAGGGATGTCTCACTTATTTGTTAGCTTTCTAACCACCAATGTTTGTTCCTCTCATTTTTCCCCTATATGCTCCTTCTCCTACTTATATATTATTTTCTAATGAAATAGAGCACAACTAGTTTAAATTCTATAACTAAATCTGTGTGTGCTGAATAAATGCAACTAAAACAGAGCCCATCCATTTATTACAACTGTTTTGACTAGACCTTTGACGAAAATGATTCACTAATAAATATATATTCTGGTTCATCATTTTAGAGTAGTTTCTGTCTGGAAAGTGTTAAGGAAATAGTTATTGAACTTTCAGACAGCTGTCAAACCCTGGCTTAGTTATTTGCAACTGTATGTTATAGAAATGAAATTTTCTCTTCTGAAAAAGAAAGAAATAAAATTTGTTTTTCATATTTGCTGAGAGTTAAAATATAAAATAATATAAAAATTACCTAACTATGCTAGGCACATAGATGGAATTGATGCTAAAAAATAGTAGGGTAATATGAAAAGACTCTACTGACGTTGTGATGAGAATGCATGCTAGGAATTATTTTTAGCCATGAAACACACTTCCAGTGCATCTAAACTGGGTACTTCTATTACATTGCCAAAGTTGATAATACTACTGATTTAATTGATTTTCAGAAAAACTGCTTCTTTCAAACATATTTCCAGCTCTTATGCCAGAGTAAAGGGCAACTGATTTTATTTAAAATAATTAACTATACGTACAAAAAAGTGGTTTCTTGTTAGACTCACTCTTGACATTTTAACTGAAGATACTGAAAGTACCTGAAAATGTCAAAGATTAATTTCAACTTGAGTTTTAAAAAGAAAGCTTACATTTTATATTTTATATTGACCTATTTTCAAGCTTACAAATAATTTCTTCAGGTTTGTCTAGCATACTGATGAACACATCAAAGGTAATGTCTTTTTTTTGCTGATTTCCATCATTTTTCATTATTTTTCTTTTCATACCTCTGCTAAAATTATCTGATCTTGCATTTTATCTATATTTTTCATTATAATCTCTAATATATTAATTGTGGTTATTTCAAATCACTTGTCTGATATTTTTAACATCTGTGTCATATTTGAGTCTGATGATGATTGTCTCTTCAGACTGCTTTTTTTTTTCTTTTGTACACCTTGAAATATTTTTACGAATGCTAGAAATGTTATATAGGATATATAAAACCAAAAGTTTGTTTGTTTGTTTTAAACCCTTAGAGATAATCTTTTCTTTCCTTCTACTGAATCTTTAGTTTGCTGGTTTGTATTAACCTCGTCAGAAATTGAGTTCAGTGTTTAAAATGTTGTTGCTATTATTGACATATTTGAAATTTGCTTTTGCCATGGACACTAGAAACTTCAAATTTTCTAGTGATACCTTGTTTTTATCACCCCCATTTTGCTTTGGATCTCTTTGTGATGGTCCCCAGAGAGAGAATGCCTTTTATAACTCTTCAAATTGTACGCCACCATTATTTTTACTCACTGCATATTTATATGATAAGGGAAGGTGAGAAAGCAGGCAACTATTTTTGATCATTAGGTTAAGACTCAGTCTAAGCCATTCACTATAAGCCTGGGTTTTAGAACTTGACTTCACAAATATTTCTTCCAAATATTCAGACATAATTCTGGGCTAGCCTATATGCTTGTTCTTCCCCCAGTGTGTACTCTGTAACTTTTTTTTCTTCTCTCTCCTCCCTTAGCTCTAATGGGTGTCCACCAGTGCCCTCCAACTACCACTTGAATGCACTTTCCCCTGAAGAATAATGTTTTTTTTTTCCTTTGAGATTGGTACAGGGGATGAGTCTTAATGGTGGTAGTCCCTGTTCCACTCCCCAAATTACTATAGGATTACACCCATGACCTCACACTACAGGTTTTGATGTATTAAAAAATATTTTTAATAAATTATTGGTGTACAGGTGGTATTTAGCTACATGAGTAAGTTCATTAGTGGTGATCTGTGAGATTGTGGCACACCTATCACCAGAGAAGTGTACACCACACCATATTTGTAGTCTTTTATCTCTCACCCCATTTCTACTGTTACCCCAAGTCCCCAAAATCCATTGAATAATTCATATGCCTTTGTGTCCATATATCATTGGTGATATCTTATGTTTGGTTTTCCATTCCTGAGTTACTTCATTTAGAATAATAGTCTCCAACTCATACAGGTCAGTGCAAATGATGTTCATTCATTTCTTCCTATGGCTGTATGGTATTCAATTACATATATATATATAATATAAATGTGCTTTAAATATGTAAAGCAAATTTATAGCTCTTTTATATGAGAAATTGACAAATACAGCAATAGAGCAACAAAATAAAAAACATTTAAAACACTTATGTGTGATATTGATTGATGCTCAAAACAAAAACAAAAAAAAATCTGTATAGCAGGTTTAAGGAATCTCATTAACAAACTTGATCTCCGAAACATATATCAAACAATTAGAGAACATACTCATACATTTTCAGGCACACATAGACTATAGAAATGAGTCCTTTTTAGGACTCATTGAATCATAGTATTCAATTATATATGTATAATTGATATATATTTGAATACTATGATACTAATTGATAAATAGTTGAATACTGCGATTCAATTATATATATGTATATATAATACATGTATATATGTATATATATGAATCACAGGTTCTTTATCCACTTGTCAATTGATGGGTATTTTTGTTGGTTCCACGATTTTGCTATTGTGAATTGTGCCGCTGTGAACATGTGTGTGCAAGTATCTTTTTCAAATAATGACTTCTTTTCCTCTCGGTGGATACTCTGTAGTGTGATTGCTGGATAAAATGGTCATTCTACTGTTAGTTTTTTAAGGAATCTCCACACTGTTTTCCACAGTGGTTGTACTACTTTACTTTTCCACCAGCAGTGAGTGTGGAAGTAATCATTTGAAATTTGTGAGGCTCAGTTTTCTGACTTACCATATAGACCCATTTCTATAAATATTTTATGTGTTCCTGAAAATGTATGAGTATGTTCTCCAATTATTTGATGATACACGTTTCAGAGATCAAGTTTGTTAATGAGATTCCTTAAACCTGCTGTATAGAATTTGTTTTGTTTTGAGCATGAATCAATATCACACAGAGGTGTTTTAAATGTTTCTTATTTTGTTGCTGTATTTGTCAATTTCTCATTAAAAAAGAGCTATAAATTTGTTTACATATTTAAGTCTATTTCTTATATATTTATAATGTTTATATCTTCCTTGTAAATTGAGTTTTTCATACTGTTACATTCTTTAATTATATGTTTTTCTTTTAAAAGCTACCTGTCTGAAATTGTTTATCAGTTTTATTTGCTTATATTTGCTTGGTGAAGCCAATTTGTATTTTATAATATCAACAAAAGTGAGTCTTTTTAATTTAAATGTGTGCTTTTTCCAGCAAAATATAACTAGATTTTATACTTTGCTTACACTAAACATTTCTATGATTTGAAAGGAGCGTTCTTAATTCAATTTGATTTTCAGTCTTATGCTTTCTATTTGCCACTGTTTAAAATTATGTATCTTTTCTTCTTTTCTAGGTCTTACTTGGTTTGGGCTTCTTGCTTCTTTTTCTTACTTGTTGTCTTCAATTTCTTTTAGTTATAACAATTTTTTTAGTAATTAGCATACCTGTATAAATATACATACTCAACCATGTACTCAACCATGTCTAAAATTATTCAGTATCTTTATTTCATCTTAAAATGTACAGAGATATTAGAATATTTAAACTCCAATAAACTATTTTCCTACTCATATTTTTCCCAGTATTTTAGTTCTATCTTGTTTTTCTTCAAAATTAGAAATTTATAGAATCAATGTTTATCTTATTTCATCAAACTATTTCATAATGTCTTCATTTAATATTAAATCTTTACCTTTAGATTTCCACTGACAACTGTTTTTCTCTTATCTAAAGTATACCTTTTAAAAACTACTTTACAGGAGACTCTTTTAGAAATTTGTTCTATGTTTCTACTCACCTCTTGAAATTTGTAAGGCTGTTTTATGACTTAGCATATGGACCCATTTCTATACTGGATCCCTTATAGAAAATATTATAGATGGGATAATTTTTTTTTTTTTTTCAGATAGAGTCTTGCTCTGTCACACAGGCTGGAGTGCAGTGGTGCAGTCTCTGCTCACTGCTACCTATGCCTCCTGGGTTGAAGCGATTCTCCTGCCTCAGCCTCATGAGTACCTGGAACTACAGATACACACCACTATGCGAGATTAATTATTGCATTTTTAGTAAAGACGGCGTTCATCATGTTAGCAAGTCTGGTCTTGAACTCCTGACTTAAAATGTCCCGCTTACCTTGGCCTCCCAAGTGCTGGGACGACAGGCGTGAGCCACTGCACCAAACCAGATGGGATAATTTAGCCCTCTATAAAATTGAAAATTGGAGACCATTCTCTTAGAAATTCAAACATTATTTTTTGTCTTCTAGCCTCTGCTGTGCTGTTAAAAAATAAGTTATATTTCCAATTGTAAACCCATTGTATATCATTGTTGCCTCTTTAACTAATTTCAGTATCTTATTCTCTTTATATTATTTAGTTTTTAATGATGTATCTATAGGTTAAGTAACTTCTAGGATATTTACTTATCCCATTTGAAACTTTGATAAGATTCTTAGATCTGTGATATCTATGAATAATCTTGTAAAATTCTTATCTATTATCTCTTTAGATATTTCTGCTTTCCCATTCTTACTTTTGTTTTTATACAACTTCAATAAATTATATATTTTATCTTCCCATTCTGTCTTTCATTTCACCATCTCTTTTTCATATTATTATTCATCTAGTCTTCTCTTTTTTCCTCTCTCTGAGTGACATATAAGGTAATTTCTTCAGATCTCTATCGTCCCCCCTTTCAGCTTTTACCCTCCAGTTTTTTAGTTACCATTATCCCTTTCCCTGTGTACATTACTATCCCTCAATTGCATACTTTTAGCAATATAGAATTTTATTACATGTTTTAATTTCAACTATATGATCCACCAATTGCAGGTTTATTGAACCATTGTATTTTCTTTTCTAAATTGGGATTTTTCCCCCAAATTATTTTACCACTTTACATGTCGTCTTCTCTTCCTTGCTTATATTATGTTGTTTTACCTTTATATGTATTAAGTATATGTACTTTGTACTCTATATCTAATTATTCTAATCTCTAACAATTTTGACTTATATTATTGTCTTTTTTTTTGCCCGGATCTTCATTTTTGGTACATTATTCTACATGGTTTATGATTTTGTTTTTGATTTTAAGCAACTTGTTTTCTTGAAATTTTGTGGAATTACTGTGACACAAGAATTAATTTACATTCTTTCAGAGAGGATTTGTCTTTATAACCATTGAATATTCACAAGTAGTATTGATTTAGAGGACTGCAATTAAATTTTCACCTTGAAAATACTTGTATTTTTATAAGTTTGAGTTTAGTTAGATTTCTCTGATTTTGTATGTTTTTGCTACAAAGTCTATTAATTTTGGACTATGAAAATTATATATGGTCCACTAGGTATTACACAATCTCAAGGTGAATGTATTTCTTTTCTCCCTATTCTCAGTACTAAAATGTCAAATACATAGGTTTTGTTAATGGCTTCTTCTTGAAAAATACTTTATTTTTTGCTCACTTTTACATTTATCTTGTAGACCATGTTGATTACAGCATTGAGTATTTGTGTGTGTGTGTTGTGTTGTGGGGTGTGTGTGTGTGTGTGTGTGTGTGTGTGTGTGTGGTGGGTGACAACTATCTTTTTTTTAGATTCCAGCTGGGAAAGAATCTAGGTTTTATCTCTATCCATTGCATCGCAGGTGGCCATCATGTCACAAGCTTATGTTTTCCCATAATTCTTCCTTTAACTTTTTTTCAGATTCTATCAAATCTTTACTTTTGTGACCTCTCAGCAATTAACATGAAGAAGTTTAGTTTTTACTAATGGCAGCTATGCTAAGCTATGCAGTTTTATACAATATTATCAACCAAAGTAACAATTCAGGTTTTTAAATTGTAAAACAAACATTTTAAAACTGAAAATGTTTATTTTAAAGAATTTTTAAAAGAACAAAATTACTTTGGTGGAACGACCTGACTTCAAAGTGCAAGTCAGATTAGAAAGTTATTTGTAAGGAAGTGAAAATATCCAACTGTCACTGCCTTATTTACACTTCATTTTTCTCCTGCTTTAGTGAGGTATAATTGACAAAAACTCTTTACTTTCAAGGTGTACAACATGATGATTTGATAAATGTATACATGGTAAAATGATTATCTCAAACAAATTAATTAACATATTCAATACCACACACAGGTACTATTTTGTGTACGTGTGTATATGTGTGGTGAAGACATGTAAGATCTACTCTCTTAGCATGTAGTAAGTATACAACCCAGTATTCTCAACTACAGTCACCATGCTACACATTAGGGCTTCATAACTTACTCATTTTCTAACTGTAAGGTTATAGCCTTCAACAAATGTTTCCCCATTTCCCCTGACCCCCAGTTCCTGACAACAACCATTCCTCTCTGCTTTTATGAGGTGCATATTTTTAGATTCCACATGTAAGTGAGGTCATACAGTATGAAGAACTTGAGGGACATTATACAAAGTGGAATAAGCCAGGCATAGAAAGACAAACATTATTTTTCAATAAGATGACCTGGTGGAAAGACTTAAAAATACGATTTCTATTTTAAAAATATATTTAATTGATAAAATACATATACATATTCTGTACAGACTGTTGCTTTGAAAGATGTGTAAAATGACTAAATCAAGTTAAACATATATATTGCCTCACACTGTTAATCCTTTTTTTTGTGTGTGTGGTAAGAGCACAAAATCTACTCTCAGCAATTTTCAAGAATATGTTTTCTACTTTTTGGAGATTTAATTGCTGAAGGTAATGGCTCTGAAAAGAGAGTATATTTTTATTGCTAGGGACGTTACTTCCATAGCAGAATCTGTTCATCATAGCAGTGCAAGTCCTGCGGGATTGTGTTAATGGACCATGCTGCCACCAATAAACACCTTGTTGAATTGGTAGTTATTTCAGAAAAAAAGGAAGTCACTCTGAACCTTTTATAGACTGGATATTTTAAATGTACTGTGAAATGAAGGACACATAAGCTTAAGAGTAATTATTCCCATTATGCACACTTTTATGACTCAAGATAGCGAAATAGCAAGAAAAAGAAATGTAAAATAGGTATGCATGCAAAGCATACCAATAATGAGATTCTCAAGGTGAATAGATAACACATTGTATTAGTCTGTTCTCACACTGCTAATACAGGCATACGTGAGACTGGGTAATTTATAAAGGTAAGAGATTTAATTGACTCACAATTCAGCATGGCTGGGAGGCCTCTGGAAACTTACAATTATGGCAGAAGGGGAAGTAAACATGTCCTTCTACACATGGCAGCAGGAAGAATATGGGCAGAGCGAAAAGGGGGAAAGCCCTTAATAAAACCATCCACTCTCGTGAGAACTCACTATCACAAGAACAGTATGAGGGTAACTGCCTCCATGATTCAATTACCTCCCACAGGATCCCTTCATGATATCTGGGGATTATGGGAAGTACAAGTAAAGATGAGATTTGGATGGGGACACAGTCAAACCCTATTTTTTCACCCCTGGCCCCTCTCAAATCTCATGTTCTCACATTTGAAAACATACCCATAACCCTCCAACAGTCCCCAAAGTCTTAAATCATTCCAGCATTAACTCAAAAGTCCAAGTCCAAAGTCTCATCTGAGACAAGGCAAGTCCCTTCTGCCTATAAGCCTGTAAAATCAAAATCAGGTTAGTTACTTCCTAGGTACAATGAGGGTACAGGCATTGGGTAAATATACTCATTCCAATTGGGAGAAATTGGTCAAAACAAAGAAGTTACAGGCCCCATGCAAGTCTGAAATCCAATAGGGCAGTCATTACATCTTAAAAGTTCCAAAATAATCTCCTTTGACCGCATGTTTTAAACGCAAGAGATGAGCTACCATGACCTTGGGCAGCTCCACCCTTGTGGCTTTGCAGGGCACAGCCCACTACTGGCTGCTTTCAGGGGCTTGGGTTGAGTGTCTGCAGCTTTTCCAGGTGCACAGTGCAACCTGTCAGTGGATTTACTCTTCAGGGTTCTGGAGGATGGTGGCCCTCTTCTCACAGCTCCACTAGGCAGTGCCCCACTGGGGACACTGTGTGGAGGCTCTGACCCCATATATCCCTTCTGCACTGCCCTAGCAAAGATTCTTCATGAAGCCTTCACCCCTGCAGCAAACTTTTACTTGGACATCCAGATGTCTCCATACATTCTCTGAAATCTAAGTAGATGTTCTAAAACATCAATTCTTGACTTCTGCCCCTATGATTCAATTACCTCTCATTGGGTCCCTCCACAATGTGTGGGGATTATAGGAAGTACAAGTCAAGATGGAGACACAGAAAAACCATATCATTCTACCCTGCCCCCCCCCAAATCTAATGTTCTCACAATTGAAAACACAATCAGTGCACCAGTAGAGTCAATACTCGATGGAAGCCACCAAGGCTTGGGGTTTGCACCCCTGGAAACAATGGCCTAAGCTCTATTTTGGCCCCTTTTAGCTACAGCTGGAGCTAAAGCAGCTGGGATGTAGGACACCGTGTCCTGAAGCTGCACAGAGCATGGGGGCCCTGGACCCAGATCACAAACCATTTTTTTTCTCCTAAGCCTCTAGGCGTGTGATGGGAGGTGATGCCAGGAAGGTCTCTAACATGCCCTGGAGACATTTTCACCATTGTCTTGGTGATTTCCATTTGGTTCCTTGTTACTAATGCAAATTTCTGAAGCAGATTTGAATTTCTTCCCAGAAAATGGGTTTTTCTTATCTGTTGCATCATTAGGTGGCAAATTTTCCAAACTTATGCTCTGCTTCCTCTTGAGTGCTTTGCTGCTTAGAAATTTCTTCCACCAGATGCCCTAAATCATCTCTCTCAAGTAAAGTTTCACAGATCTTCAGGACGGGGGCAAACTGCCACCAGTGTCTTTGCTGAAATATAACAAGATTAACTTTTACTTCAGTTCCAAACATGTTTCTCGTCTCCAACTGAGACCCCCTCAGCCTATACTTCATTGTGTATATATCTCTATCAGCATTTTGGTCAAAGCCATTCAGCAAGTCTCTAGGAAGTTCCAAACTTTCCCACATCTTCCTGTCTTCTGAGCCCTCCAAGTCTCTTGGACATTCCAAACTTTCCTAGATTTTCCTGTCTTCTTCTGATCCCTCCAAACTGTTTCAGCCTCTGTAGTATCCAGTTCCAAAATCTATTCCACATTTTCAGTCATTCTTATAACAGCACCTGACTGTCTGTGGTAACATTTACTATATTAGTCTGTTCTCATGCATGCTGCTAATAAAGACATAGTCAAGACTGGGTAATTCACACACACACACACACACACACACACACACACACACACACACACACACACACAAAGGCTTAATTGACTCACAGTTCCACATGGCTAGAGAGGCCTCAGGAAACTTAAAATTATGATGGAAAAGGAAGCACACATATTCTTCTTCATATGACAGCAGGAAGGAGAAGTGCTGAGTCAAAGGGGAAAAATCCCCTAAGAAAACCATCAGCTCTCATGAAAACTTACTTAATATCATGAGAACAGTATGAGAGTAACTGCCCCCCATGATTCAATTACCTCACACCAGGCTCCTCCATGACATACGGGGACTATGGGAACTATAATTCAAGATGAGATTTGGGTGGGGTAACAGCCAAACCATATCACACTTTAATAAAAATTTTAAAGAGTATTGATTATTTTGTGATCGAAATATTTTATCAGTTAATGGATATTTAATTTCAGCCAGTGACTAAGCTCCTTCCTATTATAGATTATATATCATTAAGGAGTGTGGTTTGTCTTTTCCATCTTGTTTCCATACTGAATGTTTATTATTCAGGAAACTTTATGACAATGAGAATTTTAATATTAACATTACATCTCTAACACCTGAGGGAAAAATAAGTTAACATGGTTAAACTAAAATATCACAGAAATCACTTTCTGAGTAATTCGATTGTCCTCCATTATGCCAACTTCTCACAAACATTCTTTAATTAAACAAACTGAGATAAATATTATTGCCATGTTCTGTTAAATGACATATTTTGGTAAATATTATATTACTTAAGAACTTTCTTATTCTTTAATTATATATTTGATGATATGGTAAATTGAGATATGATGGAAGATTTTTTCAAATACACAGCTATTTATTATTGAAGGGAAGGGAGAAAACATTTTCAATTTATTTAAATAAAGTTCATTGAGAGTCTAAATACATAATCTATAATTATCACTATACTTACAAATTATGAAAATATACATTTGAGAATTCGTAAAAGTAAAAACCAGTCACTTTTTATTAAAGAGACCAAGTATGTTAAAAGACCCAAAGTTACATTTTTTTTCCTAGCGAGGTAGCTCTTACATTAGCTTTTCTTCTACACAACAAATTTTCACAAACTTAGTGACTTAAAACAATACCTATTCATTTTTTGTTTCCATAGGTTAGGATTCCAAGTATGTGCATGTGTTCAAGAGACTGCCTACACTTCCCTGCCATGAGGCCCTTTCTGTTAGCATTTTCACAACCTCTCTGTTTTGCTTTGAAAGGTAAGCACGAGAACAGCTATACAATAATCTAATCACTGGACATTCCTCAGCACCTTTGTCATATTCTATTAAAAGCAAGTCCCAGTTTTGCCCACACTCAAGGGTATGGGATTATACAACAGGTGACTTCCTGGGGCTTATGCTAGGATGTGTTCACCCACAGCTCAGATTGACTCACATATATTTGTATTTCAATGGTTGCGATACTAAGGTGTTTTTTTTGTTGTTGTTGTTTTGGTTTTTTTTTTTTTTTTTGATATCATGGAACACTTAATAGCATTTATTCAATGTGACTTTTTCAATATCCTTTGAGTAAGTTACCAGTGAGTACTGTAAATCTCCAAATCATATTAGGTAAAGGAGTGCTCAGAATAGTAAATAACACATAGTAAATATGTAATAAATGAATCTGTCAACATTATTATTATTTGTATGATTATTGATTGCCGGAAACTCTCAACCAGCAAGAGGATTCCAACCTGAGTGGGGGCTGCGCAAGAAGAAAAGGAGACAGAAAAGCAGGGTCAGTAGGGTTGAGGAGTCAGTGCTCCAACAACTTTATTTCTCAGAGACTCAGCATATATACATTTTCCAAGAAAAAACAAGTAGATAAATCACGTGCCACTCACAATATAGATGACAGATGTACAATCAGTAATCCTAAAGGGTAATGATTATTTTTGGAGCTTGTGCAAGGACATAGTTCCTCATGGCCACCTTGTTCCTCATAACCACGTTGTTCCTCAAGAATACATGTCCATCTGGTGATTTTTTAACTAAATTATCCTTTTTTCTCCTAATCCCTTCATCTCAAGCTCCCTTCACTTGGGGACTCTGCGTCTGGGCTCAACCATCCATATTGTGAAACTCGCTTTGCAAGCATTCACACCGGAGGGCTCCCAACAATTGATATGGACATTGGGTTTGAAAGGTCAGCATGATAAGCCATACCTAAGTTTTGATGGGACTTGCAATAGATGCACTACAACAAAACAAATAATATGATTGGGGTGATGGAAAAATTAGCAACCAAAGATAGAATAAAATCCGAGCTTCCTCATGAACCAGAAACGTGAATGCTTAGGCTTCTTGTAGTTTTATAGAATCTTAAACAGTGCTTGTTTGTTTAATTCATTAATGCAGACTTGGTAGGTGGACTGGAAATGCAGTAAGAATGTGTAAAAGATGAGTTTTCAGAAAAACATGCAGGCATCGTTGGGTATGTCTTTGGAATATGTCCCCAGTAAATGAAATTTTGCATCTTTTCTACAGACTGAGCTTTTAATTTTGACCATATTTGTTTGATGAATAATTAGTTATCACTGGTGCAATAAGACTAGATATTACATAAACACAGAAGAGGCATCCCTAACAAATTTGCTTGCAGAATTGGAGATAGTTAATTATCACCAGATTACAAGTAAACTTAGTCTTTGAGAATAAATGAAGAAACAAAAGTGAAAACATTGAGGAAAACATTCCAGAAAGATGAATTCAAATGTGCAAACCTTCGGAAACATGAAAATGCATGATGTTTTATAAAGAAAATTTTAGAAGAAGCTTTATGTCTGGAAGGTAAATGAGTTTTTGAAAATTTGGCAGCAATGTGAGGCTAAAGAGAGAATCTGGGGCCAAAATATTAACAGCTTGGGGGAACTGAAAGTTTGCAAATATAGAAGTGATGAAGATCTACATTTTATAAACATCTTAGGGGATGACTTTGGGGTTGGTTTTAAATGACAGGGGTTCATTTAGAAAGATGGTATGGTAATACATGAAAAAAATTAAAATTTAATTAAAGGAAGCATTCATCAGTATGAGAAAGAAAAGGCTGATTTCAAAGATATTTGAGGGATAATTTTTAACAGAAATTGGTAACTAGTTTGGCTGATATGATTTGGCTTTGTGTCAAACTCTATCAGCCAGAATCTAATTGGTCACCAATTTTTTACCAAATCTCATGTCAAATTGTAATCCCCAGTGTTAGAGAGGGGTGCCCATTGAGAGGTGATTTGATCATGAGGATAGAGTGCCCATGTATGGTTTAGCACCACCCCTTCAGTGCCCTTCTCTGATAGTGAATCAGTTATCACAAGGTTTGGTTGTTTTAAAAGTGTGTGGCACCACTCCCGTCTCTGTCTTCCTTCTGCTCCAGCCATGTGAAGTGCTGGCTCCTTTTTTGCCTTCCACCATGATTGAAAATTTCCTAAGGACTCCCCAGAAACCAAGCAGATGCTGCCATGCTTCCTGTATACAACCTGCAGAATTATGAACCAATTAAATCTCTTTTTTTTTTTAAATAAATTACCAAGTCTCAGGCATTTGTCAATAGCAATATGAGACTGGATTAATACACTGGCTAAGGAAACAACATTTACCTCAAACTGCATTGCCCAATAAGATATTCCTGAGCCCCAAGGGGACTTATACTTTTACTTTATATTGATTAATTTGTAAAATTTAAAATTTAATTCCTCAGTTGGCATAAAGGAATTCTTAGTCCCAGCAACTCAGGAGATTGAGGCAAGACTTTGAGACCCCATCTCTAAAACTATATATATATATACGTACTCAATAGCCTCATGTGACTTGTGGCTACCATATTGAAAAACACAAATAAACAAGATTTTTCTTCCTTATTGGAAGGTCTATTGGACAGCAGTAATATAGAGTGAATTCCAGGGATCCTGTGTGTTTATTAGAAGAAACTTATAAAAAAAACCAAAAACGGTTAATACCATAATGAAAGAAATCATAAATATATTAGGTTTGCATTAAATGTGGGTATACAATTGTTTTCTACCACTCTTCTGCTTTTACCAATAATACAATAAGAATATCCTTATTCATATAGCTTTCTATTTAGATGTAAACCTGTAGACAAAATTCCTAAGTGATTATTTATTATCTGCAAGAACATGTAATATTTAGAATAAATAATGTTTGAAAACTTCTCCTCTAATTTATATTATCTAGTTATATGAGAAATCTTATTTCCCATACAATAGCTTACAAAACTGTGTAATACAAAAAATAGTGATTTTCCAATCCAATCTCAGTGTAGAATTACGTACTATACTTCATAGGTGTCTAACGATGAGTGATTCTAAATATTATTATATCTTTATAACCAATTTATATAGTATTTTCAGGTCTGACTTTATTATATTTTAAGCTTCTTTACTTCTTTTGTATTGATTTCTATGGCATTTTATATATTTAGAATATAAAATTATTCATGAAGTTGTCTTACAAGTTAAAAATCCCATTTCCCAGTTATTTATTTCTTCATTGACCTTGTTTATGATAAAAGTGTAGCCTTTTAAAATGTGTTAAATATGTCAATATTTCCTTTATGATTTCTGGAATATAATTCTTATTTATGTATAAGATCACTCATGCCTTCTAGTATCTGCATAGTTCTTATGTTAAAATATTAGTATTTGACCTGGCATTTATTTTTCTGTAAATTTGCTTTAATCTAATAAGTGGTAGAACTTTAAAAAATTGTAGCTATTCAATTATATGGAGAGAAAAAAGAGCACTAAGATTTCTTAGCTTTTCTTTTGTTATTGTGAAGTGACTAAAAGTGACTAAAAAGTTCCCTAGACTTTGTATGTTTGTATGCAAAGGATAAACAGTAGAAATATAGTATTTATAATGAAATATTGGAATGATTACAAATAAATTAAAGAAAAAGTGAGTAATATTTTTCTCAATATTATACTGACTGAAATAAATGACTCAGGCATTACAATAGGTCAAAAACAGAATAATGTCAGTTAATTTTTTTAAAAAAGCAAAATATTCATGCTTTTATATATGTGGCAAACCTTATAAAATAATAACCTAAAATAATTAACTGATATGTTTATAATTGGATTAGTTTGAAACTTAGTTATAGAGAAATTGAAAGATAAATCTGGGTTTAAGCTATTGGAGAAATATATAGTTTATATGGCAGAAATGAGACCAAGAATAATATGTTAGAAAATTACTAATTCAAGGTTGCTTATATAATCGTCTTCTTAAGAATAAGTATCAATTAATAACTATTAAGGAAACAGAAACTGCATTGGCAATACCAGCATATCCTGCAGATCAAACTGTAAAACAGATTGAAGTTTTTCCATTTCTAGTCCACTAGTTAATTGAAACTCCCATAAGGCCATAGGAGTGAATGGATGGAAAGGAAGCAATGCAGAAAGAAGCAGTGTCAACAGACACTGAATCTCCAGCTCATTAAATTTACTTTTACATTCTGTCCCTGCCCAAACTCATTTCTTACATATTATTTTTACTCAATAATAAATTGGTGCTGCACATATCCAACTTTATTAATAGATGCCTTTGACTTGGAAAATGCAGACTACATGGTCACCTGCTGTCATCTTCAGTTTGTTCTCTTCCAAGGGCTAATAATAAGCCCAAAGCTAATTCTCAAGAAGTAGGAAATTTACTTTCAGAAGAAAACATTGATTTAATCTAAAATCCTAGAAGTTGTCCTTGTGGTTCTTCTATTGGTATCTATCAGGATGGTCTATAAAGCATTGTACTGTTTATGGATCTACTGAATCATTAGGCATGGAGAAGAGCATCTTATATTTTAGTCACTATTTATTGAAAGATCGCCTCTTGTTATGGCTCTCATTAATATAGGCAGCCTTAATATATGATTTGGTAAATATGTTGCAGAAGCACTCTCAAGTGTGGTATGTTGTCTCCAAAATCTTGAAAACCCTACCAAGCATTGAGCCTTTACATTTTTTTGTGACAGTGCAAATGAAGGAAATATATTTGTTAACTTTGAGGAAAATATAGACATATTCCAGGCTATTGAAACCACAGAACTTTAATGGAGAGGTAGATCCATACATTTTTGTAGAATTACTGTCCAGATTCTGGCTAGCATTTACCTTACTAAACTATTTCATAGTAATTGCTACCTCTTACACATCAGATTCAATAAACTTAATGTCATCAATGTAGTGGACCAGATTGGGGTTTTGTGGAATGTCATGATGGTCAAACTTTGCAGATCATATTATATCTAGAACAAAATTAATTGATACAATCCTGAGACAAGGCTATGAAGGTTTACTGTTAGCCCAGCTAGGTCAAAGCAACTGACTTCTGGTGATCCTTCCAGTTTGGAGAAGAAAATCATTAGCCATATCAATAGAAGCATAATAAGTGTTCAATGATGTATTTCATCATCCTGGCAATATGTACGGTACTTAATAGATAATTTTTCAATTACAGCCTCCTCCAACCCTCTAACCTCAAGTAGGCCCTGATGCCTATTCCCTTCTTTGTGTCCCTGTATACTCGATGCATAACTCCCATGATATAAGACAAAAGACATTATATTTGGTTGTCTGTTCCTGCATTAGTTCACTTAAATTAATGGCCTCAAGCTTTATCCATGTTGCTGTAAAAGGATATGGTCTTGTTCTTTTTTATGGCTGTATAATATTCCATGGTATATGTATCCCATTTTTCTCATCCATTCTACCATTGATGGGCATTTAAGTTGATTCCATGTCTTTGCTATTGTGAATAGTGCTGTGATAAGCATTCACATGCGTGTATCTTTCTGGTAGAATAATTTATATTCCTTTGGGTATATACCCAATAATGGGATTGCTGGGTCAACTGGTAATTCTGCTTTAAGTTCTTTCAGAAATCATCAAACTGCTTTCCACAATGGTTAAGCCAACTCACATTGCCCCCAACAGTGTATAAGCATTCTCTTTTCTTTACAACCTCACCAGCATCTGTTATTTTTTGACTTTTTAATAATAGCCATTCTGACAGGTATAAGATGGTATTTCATTGTGGTTTTGATTTATACTTCTCTAATGAATAATGGTTTGAGCATTTTTTCACAAATCTATGTCTTCTTTTGAAAAGTCTCTGCTTATGTCATTTGCTCATTTTTTAATGGGGTTGTTTGGTCTTTTGCCTGTAAATTTGTTTAAATTCCTTATAGATTTTGGAGATTAGGCCTTTATTGGATATATAGTTTGCAAATATTTTCTCTTATTTTGTAGATTGTATGTTTACTCTGCTGTCAATTCAGTTTGCTGTGCAGAAGCTTTTTAGTTTAACTAGGTCTCATTTGACAATTTTTGTTTTTGTTGTAGTTGTTTTTGGCATCTTCATTATAGAACCTGTGTCAGGGCCTATGCTGAAAATGGTATTTCCTAGGTTACCCTCCAGGGTTTTTGTAGTTTTAGGTCATATTTTTAAGTCCTTAATTTATCTTGAGTGTATTTTCTTATGTGTTATAAGTGGTCCAGAATCAGTGTTCTGCATATGGTTAGCCAGTTATCCCATTACCATTTATTGAATAGAAAGTCCTTTCCCGATTCAAAAAAGACAATTCAATATTTCATAAATGTATTACCTTAAGCCTAATTTTGGGGGGCTATTTTGTGGCTGTGGAGTGTATTTGAATTTTCAGGAATGAAATTTGTATCACCTCCCAAATAATTCAGGGTAAAAAAAACTTAGCATAAGAGATATTGGTTTTCTCAGAAGGTAGCCATCAAAGCAGTTACTTTATTTAATGTTTTAAATATATTAATTTGTTGTGCAGCACTCATCATATAAATTGCTATCTATCTATATATCTATCTATATGTATATATTCTGTATTCATATGAATTATTATGAGTTTGACCACAGCATGCAAGGGAGTAGATAGTAATACAAATATTACTATGTTATATATCATTTGATGCTAATTTTTATCTCAACTTCCATTGGAAAATAGATATATTCCAGTGTGTGTGTAAAACATAGAAATGCTTTTTATGTAATAGGTTTACTAAAGATAGGAGAAGATGAGATGACGAATAATTTTCTCTTAGGCCAGTTGAATATACATGAACATTTTTAACACATCTTTTTATTCCATCTGCCATTTTCATGCTTTAGTGCATCAAATGTTCCACTCCTTCTCAGCCATTTTTTACTTACAAAATATTATCCATATCCTTCTATATTAACCCAACCCTGGCATATTCACTGCTTCAGTGCTCACCTACTAGGATAAAGTATCCAGCAAATTTTGTCTGAATACTGCCCTTCTGCCTTCTCATTCATGTGTGACATCCATTTGTTATGCTGCAAGATACTGGCCTATTCCCTGCTGTGAGTACCCAAAGACCTCTCCACCTTGATGTTGTAATGCAAAGTAACCTAGCTATTTTGTGTTCATCCATATTTCTTTTGTCTCTGTCTTCCTTTCTCTGCCAACATTAGAGCATAAATAACAACTGAAATATGATTAAAGTATTAAAGTCAATATTATTTGTGCTCAGTATGCTTTTTTTTTTTTTTTGCAAATCATATTGTTGATAGATTACTTCTAATCCAATGTGACTAATAGTCATAGTCATGATAGTCATTTGTGTTCTTTCCAAGACAGAAAGAAAGAAAGAGAGAAAGAAGAGATTTTCCTACGCTGAGCATATTTTGCGTTTTTGCCGTCAGCTGTGATCACATGCTCATTCTCATGGGCATTTCCTGGAGAGCTACATGAACATGTGGATTAAGGAGGGGGAACTGTTATCCCTGGTGAGGATTTCAGAACTCATGAACAAATACAAGTGTCTCTTCATCATCTGAGACTTAGAATAGGGGAAACATAAGCTACAGAATATGTAAAAGTTTTTCACCTCAAGCCTCCATTCATGATTTAGGAATCAATAATTTTAATAGTCTAAATTGAGTTAAAATGTGATTTTTTTATGCAAATGCTGCCATAAAAAGTCAATTTCTTTATTTTACTTAAAGTTCAATATAAGAAATATATAATAGCAAGAATAATATAAATTATAAACAGATAATGCATGAGGCATTATACTCTTTTCCATAAATTATTTCATTAATACTCATTGCTATGGTATTTATCAAGAAATTGAGAATTAAATATATTAAATAATTGTTCATAATTATTATGTACAAGCAGAAATATTCTCATTAGCTAAATTTATGAATAATTCCACAAATGACATTCTGTTATACTTAAAGACAGGAGATATGAAGCTAGGGGAAGGCAGATGCACACTAGTTATTAAGTTGGTCATTTTACACATGGTAGACTCCAAGAAGTTAAAGAGACCAACTCTGTGTCAAGCTTACAGAAGTGAAAGTTAACACATAATTAGAAGACTTAATATAACTTGAATACCCTATCTTTATAGAAGAGATAAATCAGAGTAGTTTATCTTGTTAATTCAGATTTAATATCTCTATATTGGGACAAGAATTCAAGAAAAAAAAACCTCTTCTCTTCTGCCACTATATTTAAATACCATGTCTTTTTTATATATGGGTATATTAATGAACTTCAGCTGATACAAGCTTCTTGGAGTGGGGGATCATGGCTGTATCAGAAGCTATCAGTAAGCAATCCTTATGTTCTTCATTTACAGCTTTAGTAATAATAAGATCCATGTGTCAAGCATTGCACTAAGAGCTTTACATATATTTACATATATTTCCATTCAATTCTCAGAACTACCACACAAGGTAAGTTTTATTATCTCTATTTGAAGATAAGGAAACTTATGTTCTGTGAAGTCAGATAACTTGTCCAAGATCTTGCAGCTGTTGTGTAGCAGCCCAGATTTAAAATAAAATATTTCTCTGAAAAAGCCCTTGATCTTAATAAGCATTGTATAACATTGTCCCTTTTGACTATTTTGAAGCAATTGCATTGTTGTTTTGACAGACACTTACTATTTTAAGAATTATGCATCCTATTCTCTATACAAAGTACGTGCATAAATATAATTCATAATATATATTATAATAGAAATTTAGGTCCTTTTAAAAACAGGAGTTACATTTTATTTATAGACCATGGAGTTTCTAGATTACCATGGATTCTCAGTAATATTAAATTACAACCATAGATCATTTAACAATCAAAATTTTAACATCATGAAGTTAAAAACCAAAACAGTAGAATTCACTTTAATGTTGCTATACACAAACAAATTCTCTGTCTTGTTTATTTTTGATCCACACATGTGGCTGTACAAACAGAAGGACAAATGTTGCAAGATAATTCAGCTTTATAGGTAGATTTAATTTACATGATGCTGGAGTACAAATGTTTGACAGAGCTTTTTAATTTTTCTTTCATATAAGAATATAATAACCAGGCAGAAAAACCCTGTTTTTAAATGAAAGATCTTTACATGGTCTAATGTAGAATGCCTGCTGGGGGTCATGGTTGTGGGGGCAGGAGGATGATATGACCTGTTTTATAATACTGTCGTGATTTGTGATACAATTAAAAAAAATTTTACATGTGAGGTTCCCTAGTCAGCAAGGCAGAATTTGTTTCAGGCATAAATACGCTTGGTCCCTGTGTCAAGAAGAAGAATTCCACATTGCTTTGAAGCACCCCTGGCAGTTGATAATGGAGGGCTGTTGGCAATGATTATGGAGGCAGATGCTCACCTGTACTCCTACAGTGTACAATCTTGGCTGAATGACAAGGTGAGGAGAAGGAGAAGCTGTCACAGAATGGGGGCAACTGGCAGCTGGAACCCTCACAGGGAAGGGTAAACTGGTCACCCAGGGCTGCTTGCTTGACTGTAGCAGATCTCATCAATCATGCCAACATATGCAGCTGCCTGAAAATAAACAGGCTTCTCAGACGGGAGACAAAATGAGGTAAATTAAAAGGCCAATAATTTAAACAAATTCGTTCCCAGTTTCACAGCAAAGATGGATGGATAAATTCTGCTGATAGACCCAGATTTCTGGTTAATTGATAAAAGTCACTGGTACATATTAGTGTGACTAATTTAAATAATTCTGAAACACAATTATTTGTATATTTTTAAAGTTGCTATCCTTCTTAAAAATATAGGCAGGACTTTTACATTTGTCAATTAATATCTTGTCTTGAATTTTTCTAAATGTATTGCTAATGAATATGCAGCTAAAATAAACATTGCAGCCCTAGGTAATATACCAAAGCACATGTCTTCTTGTTTTGTCCAAAGCCCCAACTGAAATTAGTGGGAATTTGGCTGTAACAATGACTGCATGATTATCCACATAGCGTAAGACGATATTTTTATTTTCATTTCATTTTCTTTTGTTTTATTAGTTGATAGCCTATGTTCATAATATTTAGCACAATATTGCTTTAATCCATTACTTCATTATTATACTCCCTCCTTCAATCTTTTATTCTGATTAGGTTAACATTAGTGTATTTCAACTATTTAATATACATAGACACTATATACATAAATGTATATACATATACATTTTATATATACATATATGTAATTTTTTAACGTTCTTTTCTAATTCCTCATAGTACTGCAGCAACATTCTATTTCACATCAAAAAAATAAATCACTTGCAGTTCTCTCCTTTTTGGCTGAAAACAGACCTCTCCTGGGAGGTCTTGACTAATAACCACAGATTCCCTAAGGTTAGATGATGATGAACTCCACCATTAGACACTTAGTCGTTTTACTCCTTGTTATCACAACCCTACCTTGAGCCAATCCTTCATCCTTCATCTAATTTAGATTTATCTTAAAGGACGAGAGGGCTCAGGTCCTTTTTACTGATGGATTTTTTATTTATATGCTTATGGTTGCTACCCAGTGCCCTGCAGAGAGCAATGCATGGTGGGGGTCTGATGAAACAATATCAGAAAACGGTGATTTACTTTCTCAAATCTGACAGTGGTGCAGAAATTAGAGAAAGACAAACTAGCCTGAGGTCAATGTAATTCTCTCATCTCTCAAGCACATCTCCTTACACAGGTGGCGTTACAGCTGTTGTTATGTCTGCAGGGGAATCACAGTTGTTGACAGCCCCTTACACAGCTGGCAGCCCAATGCAGGAACTCGAGAATCAGGTTCGACATTGCTAAATGGAAAGTGTCCACCTTGTCTTCTAAATGTCCGTATTTCTTTAATCCACATTTGGGGACAGTTTGTTGTTGCTGTTTTATTATTTTAATCATTGCTGAGAGTTCAAATTTCTCCTCACTTAGTAAGTTACTTAGTGATCTGTGATCTAATCTCACCAGCTATTTTCACCTTAGGAAAAGATAGGCGTCTCTCCAAATGAATTAGCTGAAGATTTTTAATCAGATATTAGGCTAAAAGTTCCTTTTAACCTTTCTCCACAATTTGTAATTGCTTGGGGTATATCATAGTAATAAACCCTTAAGAGAAATAAATTATTTGGATTGCAGTAGAGTTATGTTTTGCATTAGCAATTATTGCATAAAACTACAGAAAACGTGTCATTTGTGGGAAGGAAAAGAAGATATAAATTCAGTCACTAGAACATTGAAAATGACCTTGTATAATGTCCAGGTAATACTTAGATACCTGGGCATTCTAATTTTATTTATTATTTTGGACATATTCATATATATACAACAGATTCTTTATTGCATACATTGGATTTCATCTTTGTGTTAGAGGGTTACTGAAGCCATTATGGAATCCTTGGGATAATTGCCACAAGCACATTGAGAGCCATGACATTTTTTCTGACCTTTATGTTACTACTAGCAGTAACCTGGGTTCTACAATCTTTCCCTTTATCTCAGTTTTCCTTTAACTTCAAGGAATATTCATGATGTATGTATGCTTTAAGCTCAATTAACTCTGATGACTGTGGCATATGTTTATAATCAAAATGATATTATGGACATAATCTAGGCACAGCTTAAAAGTGTCTCTATTACAGTAATAAAATAAAATAATAAAAGTGGTCTTGCACATCATCTCATATTTCAAAATACTTAAATGTAAGCATTTTTGCCACGTTTTGTGTGACATATAAGAGCATCATGAACTGACTGTAAGCTACAGTGCATGAAATTCTACCATAATTAATTAGTGTTGTTATAGCAACACATTTTATAGTCTTCCTTGACACCCAAAAGATGCAGTAGCTTGGGGTAAATGGTCTAAAAAGCATTTTGTCATTTTCATCTTCAACCACTCTCATGCTACTATTTGCTCCTCTTCTTATTTTAATCATTTTTCTCTCAACTTGGATCTCCTCTTTTTGTAGGAATTGAGTAGTCAAACCCCAGCACAGCAGCACATCTTAATATCAGTTTGCTTGTGTGAATACTGAGAAACTAGCACTAGTTTCCTGTCAGGCAGAACAAACACAGTTTGTCATTTGTTAAAATTAACTTTTATTTAGCATGACTGCATACAGCATGGAGACAGCATGCCACATTTCACTGCAAGTCACATTGCCCTGTATCCACAGTACACTAATAGGAGAAAACTCGTGTATTTTTTTTCTTTATAACACAACCGACTGGACTAACTATGCTTGTCAGCATATTTGTAAAAAAGAAAAAAAACCTCTGTGTTGGAGGGGAACTAACAGGCCATTTGTATAGTCTGTCTAGCTTATAGGCTGAGAAAGAGGAAGAAGGATATATACAGAGGTCTCAGGGTAGTTAACTGCAGAACTGAGATGTGAGGTAAGGTCTCCATGTTTCTTATTGGTCAGCTTTAAACTAAATTACAAACTGCCTCCTGTCACGTAGCTATAACACACACAGTATCCTTATTTAATATACAAAATAAACTCGAGGAAAACTGTTGCAGTGCTAAGTGCATGACTGTCTTGCGTGGTCTGTGGTAGCAAAGTCATACTAGTGACTCAATGTATCATATATCTGTCTGTATTCTAAGGGCAGGTCTATTAACTCATTCTCATGCTGCTACAAAGAAATACCTGAGACTGGGTAATTTATACAGAAAATAGGTTTGGCCGTAGGCTCATGGTTCCATAGGCTATACAGAATGATTCTGGCATCTGCTTGGTTTCTAGGAAGGCCTCAGAAAACTTACAATCATGGTGGAAGGCAAAAGGAGAGCAATGTGTTTCACATGATGGCAGCAAGAGGAAGTGGGGAGATGCCAAACACTTTTAAACAACCAGATCTCATAAGAAATCTATTACAAGAACAACACTAAAGGGATGGTTCTAAATTACTCATGAAGGATGCATGCCCATTATGAATCTAATCACCTCCCACCAGGCCCCACCTCCAACACTGGGGATTACAATTGAACATGACAATTGGGTGGGGACATAGATCTAAACCATATCATTTCACCCCGGCCCCTCCCAAATTTTATGTCCTTCACACACTGCAAAACAAAGTCATGCCTTTCCAACAGTCCCACAATGTCTGAAGTCATTCTAGCATTAACTCAGAACTCCAAAGTCCAAAGTCTTATCGGAGAAAAGATAGCCCTTTCCACCTATGAACCTGTAAAATCAAAAACAAGTAAGTTACTTCCAAGATACAATGAAGATATAGACAATGGGTAAATACTCCATACAAAAAGGGGAAGATCAGCCAAAAGAAAGGGGCTCCAGACTCCACGCAAGTCTGAAGCCCAGCAGGGCAGTCACTAAATCCTACAGCTCCAAAATAATTTGCTTTGACTACATGTCTACATCCAGGGCACATGTGTGCAAGAGATGAGCTCCCAAAGATTTGGGCACCTCCATCCCTGTGACTTTGCTAGTTTCAGCCCCCATGGCTACTCTCAAGGGTTGGCATTGAGTGCCTGCAGGTTTTACAGGTGCAAGGTGCAAGCTGCTGGTGTGTCTACCATTCTGGGTCCTGGAGGTCAGTGGCCCTCTTCTCACAGCAGCACTGCAATGGGGACTCTGTGTGAGGACTCCAACCCCACATTTTTCTTTCACACTGGCTTAGTATAGGTTCTCTGTAAGGATTTCACTCCTCAGTAGTTTTATGCCTGGATATCTAGACTTTTCCATACATGCTCTGAAATCTAGGTGCAGGCTCCCAAATCTCAACTTTGGTACTTTGTGCACCTGCAGGCTTAATACTGCATAGAAGCTTCCAAGGCTTATGGCTTGCACTCTCTGAAGCAGCAGCACAAGATGTACATGAGCCCCTCTTAGCCACAGCTGGAACAGGTGTGGCTAGGATGCAAGAATCAGTGCCCTGAGGCTGATTAGGGCAGCGGGGAACTGGTCCTGTCTCAGGAAACTATTCAGCCTTCCTAGGCCTCTGAGTCTGTGATGGCAGGGGCTACCATGAAGGTCTCTGAAATACCTCCAAGCTCTTGGCCCCATCATCTTGATTATCAACATATGCCTTCCTTTCAGTTACACAAATGTCTGCAACTCACTTGAATTCCTCCCTGAAATGGGCTTTCCTTTCTATCACCTGGCCAGGTTGCAATATTTGCAAATTTTTATGCTTTGCTTCCCTTTTAAATATTAGTTCCAATATCTGGTCATTTCTTTGCTCATACACATATGAGCATGTGTTTGTTTGAAGCACCCAGGTAACATCTTGAATGCTTTGCTGTTTAAAATTTTCTTCTGCCAGATACCCTAAATCAACGCTCTGAAATTCAAAGTTCCACAGATCCTTAGGGCAGGGACACAATATATTCAGTTTCTAAGCTAAAGCATAATAAAAATGACCTTTGCTCCAATTTTTAATAAGTTTCTCTTCTCTAAGACCTCATCAACCTTGCCATCTCTCTCCATATCGGTATCAGCATTTGAGTCACAACCATTTAACAAGTCACTAGGAAGTTCTAATTTTTTTCTCATATTTCTGATTTCTTTTGAGCCCTCCAAAGTGTTCCAACCTTTGCCCATTC
This sequence comes from Sapajus apella, assembly GCF_009761245.1. Classification (NCBI taxonomy): domain Eukaryota; kingdom Metazoa; phylum Chordata; class Mammalia; order Primates; family Cebidae; genus Sapajus; species Sapajus apella. Next base: position 2,806,198 of record NW_022436949.1, on the reverse strand, counting down.
CAAAGTGGCTTCCAAATTTTCAGGTATCTTTAGAGCAATGCAACACCTCTCAGTACCAATTTTCTATAGTAGTTTGTTGACACACTGCTATAAAGAAATGCCTGAGACTGGGTAATATACAAAGAGAAGAGATTTATTTGGCTGCTGGTTCTACAACTGTACAGAAAGCATGTTTCCGGCATCTGCTCAACTTCCGGGAAGGCCTCAGGAAACCTACAATTATGACAAAAGGCCAAGGGAGACTGAAGTATCTCACATGGTGGGAGAAGGAGGAAGTGAGGGAGGTGCCACACACTTTTAACCAGATTATTTTGAAAATTCTATCACAAAAACAGCACCAAAGTGATGGTGCTAAACCATTCATGAAAGATGCATCTTCATGATTCAGTCACCTCCCACCAACTCCACATCCAACATTGGGATTACAATTTAACATGATACTTTGCTGGGGACACATATCCAAACCATATCAACAGGTTATTAGTTTCAAGTAGAATTGGATATGAGACAGCAAAGGAAGTCTGAAGAGGCAGGACATTTCAGCATTAGGTAGGATAGTATAGCTGTGAGTGAAGGATAGAAGTCTTCGGGTAGTAGGAGTATTATGGAACTCCAGGCAAAGATAATAAGTGGATGCTGACTGACCTCCAAGTCCAGGAATTTGAGAAGATGCAAAACACTGTGATTCCACCAACAGTCAGCATCAAGAAATAATATAAAAATAGAATCCATGAAATTGGAATTTAGAGGGACAAGTAATAAAAGAAAAACTCAAACAGATATCCTTGCAATATTAGAACTTCGTAACATGTCAGAACTGTAATGATTATTGATGGTACGAACTACCAAATTTGAGGGACTCAATGCCAAATAAAAATGTTGGGCTTTTTACTGAATTCCAAAATGTCAACAGCAGAGCATGAAACCAAATGTAAGGCAACTGTAAATGTAGGGAGTTGAGCAGCTAAAATATATAGTCACAAAATTCCTTGTAGCTAGGATTCTGGCCTTGACTTCAGTTTTGCCAATTAGATGCAGTCACAACTAACTGAAAAAGCAGAAGGTTTTTGGCTATGGCTGCTAGTAAGCAATTTGACTTGTGTTCCTTAAACTAAAGCTGTGAGTCTGCATTCTACAGCTTTCTCAATATTGAGAGACAGGTTTTTACAGTGGTGAAGCTTTTACTCTAATCATAACTCAAAACATTGCATTAGGGCATAAGTACTCGGAGCAAATCATTGTTTAATTATATGAAAAATTATTCAAGTGGATTTAGACAAGAAAACACTGCCTCTACCCTCCCAACAATTCTGTGAACATCTAATTCTCTTAGAGGTCTCTTTCTTAAAATACCTTTCTTAAAATACCTAAACTGGTCTGTGTTTGTTTGTTTGTCTTGTGATTCAATAATCACAAGATTGTCTTTAGTTGATTCTAGAGGTGGAGACATTAAGAATCCCCAGCAGAATTTTGTAACAGAGATTATAATAAACTATTCTAATGTACAAGTGATGTAACTTCAACTTACATATATAGAAATGTATTTCATGGACAATGAATGATTGACGCATAATTTTTTAAGTTTTGATTTAGCATATATAATCAATATATTTGTTTCCTGGGGCTGCTATAACAAATCACTGCAAACTTGGTGGCTTAAAATAAACAAAAATTTTTTTCTCTCACTGTTCCAGAAAGCAGAAATTTGAAATCAAAGTGGCAGGGCTGATTCCTTCTGGAGGCTCCAGGGGAGAATCTTCCTCATGATTCTTTTTAAGAGTTTGGTACCATCACTTCTCGGCCTTTTGGCTAAGATCGAGTGAAGAGTTTGGTACCTTCTAGCAATCCTTGGCATTCCTTAACTTGTAAATACATCACTCTAATCTCTTTCTCCATCTTCACATGGTCTTCTGTCTTGTGTGTATGTGTCTTCTTTTCTGTCTCGTATAAGAACACTTGTCATTGTATTTAGGGCACACCCAATTTTAAGATGATCTCTTTGAAAGATTCTAACCTTAATTATACCTGTAAATAAACGTATTGCAAATAAGCCTACATTCAAAATTTCCTGGTTGACATCTTTTCAAGGATACCATTCAACCTCCTAAACTAAGGAAATAATAATATTAAGCTTACTAAGGAAACTAAAATATTTTGGTTTTTTTTTTCCATTTTGTTTTGCTGTTTACTTGTAATAGAGAATAATGTAAAGTTAATACATGGAAACTGACTTTTCGAAAAGAAGACTTAAACAAATGGATTTAGAAAAGAGAGAATCCAGACTGATTCTTCAAGTAAAAAAAAAATACAATGTACATGCATTAAAAATTTTTTTTCAACTGCAAGATTATCAAGATTTTCAAGTTCATGGTGGTATTGCCTATTTTCAGATGCCACCATTACAAAAGTAATGGATAAAATTAACTTGCTAGGATCCAGTAACTTTTATAAAATTCTCAAGATTTTATCAGTTTTGAACTAGAATCAGAGGGGATAACCATTCCCGTACACACACACACACACACACACTCTTATCTATGGCATGCTTTCACTGATTGCAAGACACTTATGCTTTAAATATTCTTACTAATATTTAACTTCTAATTTTATTCTCAATGTGAAAATATTTTAAATAATCTTAAATACAGGAAAATAATTATTTAAAACTACAGTAATCAACAGATATTTAGATAATGCAAAATAAATGCATTTTTATTCAAACACTTGCAAATAATTGTTTTAGCGTCGTCTTTTAGCAAGTAGTTGATCAAATAATGCATAGTCCTGTACTGATTATTTAAATAGAACCAGTATAATTATACAATATTTATAATACCTACATGGGATATAGTGAAACAAGCAAATGCTGAATAAACATCATCATGTTAACACTTATAAAATTAGAGAAAATTATTCAGTTTTCAAAATTTATTTCAATTCTCTATATCTAATATACTGTTGAAACAAACTAATTTTGATGTAATGTTTTCTTATTAAAATAGTAGTTCTCTATTGAGTATATCGGTGTAAATGATACATTTACAAATGCAAATTCTGTCCATTTAATTTCAACAATATAAAATAATAAACAGTTAATGTTGCCAAACCTGGTGGCTCATGCCTGTAATCCCAGCAATTTGGGAGGCCAAGGTGGGCGGATCACCTGTGGGCAGAAGTTCAAGACCATCCCTGGCCAATGTGGTGAAACCCCATCTCTACTAAAAATGCAAAAATTAGCCAGGCATGGTGGCAGGCGCCTGTAATCTAGCTACTCAGGAGGCTGAAGCAGGAGAATCACTTGAACCCGGGAGCTGGAGATTACTGTGAGCTGAGATTGCACCACTGCACTCCAGCCTTGGTGACAGAGCAAGACTTCATCTCAAAAAATAAATAAATAAATAAATATAAATAAACAGTTAATGCTAACATATACTGGAAATAGAGGAAGAAAATTTATTCAATATTATTGCAAATTATACTAAAGTGTATAAAGGTATTCACAACAGATAATTTAATAACTATTCAGAGTACACTAAGAACATAAACAATAAACTTTCTGTGTACTTTAAGTAAAAAAAATGATAGATTTCTGATGTTGGATCATTGCAGAAACATATTTATTAGGTTTTCATAAATATTCATTTCTTTTTTTAACTTGACTGAATTTCATTTTAAATATTTAACATTGAAAACATAATAACAAAATTCAGGATTTTACTCACAGCCTGCATGGTTAAGCACCATGAAAGACATAGTCAACGTAGATTTAAATATTTAACAATTAGGCTACAGAGCCCATATATGCTTTTGTTGACTTGACTGCTTCATACAGAGAAATATTGGCCTTTATGAGATGTTTTCTACCTTCATGTCTATTTAATTATAAATTATCTTATTTTTGTTATATATATTTTTTGAAAATGTTTTACATGCCATATTTTACTATACATGCCATTTTATGAAACAAATAGAACATAAACTCCTGACTGATGGACAGTTTTACTTTGTTGTTTTTCAGGGTTTTTTGGGGGTTTTCATTTGTTTGTTTTTTGATTTTTTTTTTTTTGAGGTGGAGTCTCCCTCTGTAGCCCAGGTTAGAGTACCGTGGTGCCATCATAGCTCACTGCAGCTTTGACCTCCTCCCACCTCAGCGTCCAGAGTGACTGGACTATAGGTGCACCATGCCCAGCTAATTTTTGTATTTTTTGTAGAGATAGGGTTTCACCATGTTGCCTGGGATGATCTCGAACTCCTTTTCTCAAGAGATCCACCCACCTTGGTTTCCTAAAATGCTGTGATTACAGGCATGAGCCACTGTGCCTGGCAAGGTGGCCAAAACTTGAATTAATTTGAGCTTATTTTTAATTATACAGAGAAAAAGAATGTGAATGAAAGGAAGACCCCAGGGATCATGGTGAGATAATGTATTAAGCCTTATCTATCTCTTTCAGTAGCTCCAAGACCTAGTGGTAACCAGTCAATCGTTCCATGCTTCAGTTCCTTATTTGACAAAGCAAAATTATAACTAATCTCTTTAATACATATAGCTATCTTTTAAAACTAAATTGAAGTGATGAATAATAAATGCTTTGAAACATAAAATAGCCACCCAATTGCCTTTAATTATATTTATTATTAATCTAATGATGACATTGTTTTTAGTACAAATAATCAATAATTATAATTGATTTACTAAACCAAATATGGAAACATAATCTAAATGTGAGGCACAGAAGTAAAGAGGTGAAGTATAATAAAGCAGAGACAGACCCTTATCTGAAACTTGTCTACCAATTCCCTTCACAACTTCTCAAGTACAACTTTCTCCACTAACACTTAGGTATTAACCAGTCCTATAATCTCAAAGAACCCAGGACATATCTTTCCTGAAGGCTATTCACTTACATTTATTACTGATGTAGCTCTCTCCTCTCCTAGACTGTGAAAAATTGAAAGTAGAAATTGTGCTTTATCCATCGATCCATCTTTTATTCTCCCCCTCTTTCTTTTTTTCTCTCATTCCCTTCCTTCTTTTGTATCTTTCTATATTCATATACACAGTAATAGTATACTGCTTCAGTCTGGGATAGTGGTCTCATAAGGTTAATGCATTTTAGAAACACGTGGACATAATTTTAACAAGTACAAATTGTTGGTCTCAGACTCAGACATTACAATTCAATAGATCTAGGGCTACATACCTTTGGGTTATCATGTCTAATAAGTTTCCACATAATGATAATAATTCTTGTATTGGAACTGCTCTAGCATATAGAAAGTATTCAATTAATGTTTGCTGAATAAAAACTTAGACTTCTATACTAGCGTACCCCACATTGGAATTTTCTTCACTGCTCATAGAAGACTTTATCAGTTTGATGGTCAACTCTAATAACTACTCTTAACAATTTATTACAAGAAAACATTGAATTAAATACATCTATCCTTTATATGGGTTCCACAGCACCCAGTAAAACGATATTAGCCCTAAATTAGAAAAATAGATTTATGCTCAAAATCGATGGCAAATTATTAAAATTATCCTCAAAAGACTATCAGTTTTTTTTAGAAATAGCCATAAAAGGTAATAAATTTAAACTAATAGTTTCTACAATCTTGCTTTCATTTATGTGTTTAAATTGCTTCCCTATGAAAAAGAATATCAGGCTGACAACACCTGCTGCAAGTTTGTTGATTTTTGTTTACTAAGCAAAGCTCTTGATCTTTTCCTTTTGAACAGCTCATTCAGTAAGCAGAGAGAGGAAAAATGTGAATTTCATTAGAGCAGGGCTAATAAACTCATTGCTAACAAAACCCAAAAAATAAATCTCACTTTCACAATCTTCATTAAGAAGATAATTACTAAATATTCATTTCTATGGTTTTCAAATTATATCCTTTTACATGTGAGTAGCAAACTGGCCATTGATAATTATGCATAAACTGACCCTATGATTGAAGTCATCATATTCAACAAGCATAGACTATAAGATCCAATATTCAAATTCTTATCATAACTTTCATTAGAATTTTTAATTCATGCTAAGACGATGAAAACTAAACACATTTTGGAATTTCTAAAAAAAATTTTCATGAAAAACAAATACCTACTCATCTTTTATTTAATGTTTGTTTTTTTCTTAATTCTATTCCATAAATCTCATTTTGCATTTTAAATAAAGTTTTCATTGGTTTTTACTATTTGAGAATAACTTACTTTCTCATTAAGAGCTGTTTTTTGCTGTTTTTGTTTTTGTTTTTGTTTTTTTCTTTTAATTTAAGCCAGTGGTTCTCAAATTGTACTTCATCAGAATCACCTGCTGGGTTTGTAAAAACACTGTTGGGTCCTAGTACCAGTTTTCAATACAATAGGTCTGTGTTGGGACCAGATAATTTGCATGATTCCTCTATGACACTGATGTTACTGGCTCAGGGACTACACTTTGAGGAATATTCACTGATTTAAATATAAATAGTGACATTCTAGTTCTTATTTCTCTTCTTTGAGCAAATTAATTCATATATAAGAAAGAACAAAACAAAAAATAAAGCATAGCTTGTTTCTTTTTAACTATTTTTAAAGTTCATAGTAATGCCAAATATAATTTTGAAATGAAATTATAATTTGCGAGTTTCAAGTTTATTACTCACCATTCTGTAGTTTAGCTGTTTCAAAGGTGAAACTTTACATTTGCAAATGTAACATTATGTTCTAATAACACAATAACTATAAATTTAGTACATAAACACAGTTTACTTTTAGAAGATATGACTCAATTGATCCATCTACACCTAAAAATCAGATTAGAAATTTAGTAAGTGTGTGTGTATGTTTTGTGTGTGTGTGTGGGTGTTAATTCTAGTCAGTCAGATTCATCATTAAAAAATAATACATTTAAAAAATAAATACTTTTCTTTCTCAGTGATTATTTTGCTTTTATTTATTTATTTATATTTTTTTCCCAGGAATTTAAAACACGGGAAAAATAGACATTTTCAACATACCAAAGTAGAGAAATGAGTACAGTGAATTCCCAAGCAGCTATTATCTTGCCTCAACAGCATCAATTTGTAGCCAGTTGTGCTTCTTCTATATTTTACCCTGGTTACTGTGAAGCAGATCCCAGACACCTTATTTTGTCTAATAAGTATCTGTAAATGACAAGAACTTTTTGTAAAGATAATAACAATACCATCATCCTTTAACCTTATCAAATATCCGGTCAGTGTTTACATTTTCACAACTGTCCTTCCTATAAGTGCTTCTTTTTTTTCTTTTTTCTATTTTTTTTTTTTTTTGAAACAGAGTCTCAGTTTATCACCCAGCCTGGAGTGCGATGGTGAGATCTCGGCTCACTTCAACCTCTGCCTCCCAGGTATAAGCCATTCTCCTGCCTCAGCCTCCCAAGTAGCTGGGATTACAGGTGTGCACCACCGCGCCTGGCTAATTTTTGTATTTTTAGTAGAGACAGGTTTCATCTTGTTGTCCAGGCTGGCCTTGAACTTCTGACCTCAAGTGATCTGACCGCCTCAACCTCCCTCTTTTTGCCTTTTCTACTTATAATATGTAAACCCCTTTGTTAATGAAAAATCCAAACTCTAAGTATTTTAAAGAGATTTATCTTGAGCCAATATGGGTGATCATGGCCCAGAGAAAACACAAACCCAAAAGCCTTGAATAAGTGCTCCCAAGTTGGTGGGGTCAGTTTGGTTTTATACATTTAAGACAACAGTTACAAGCAAAGACATAAATCAGTGCAAGGAATATATACATTGGTTTGTCCTGAAAAGGTAAGCTATCTTGAAGTGGGGTTTTCAAGTCATAGGTGGGTTTTAGGGATTCTTTAGTTAAAAATTGGATGAGAAAGTTAAGCTATTGTCTAAAGACTTAAAGTTAGTAGAAAGGAATGCTTGCATTAGGATGGGAAGGGAGTCAGCTAAGGCCGTTGGTATGTAGATAAAGCCCCATATGTAGTCTTCAGAGAAAAATAGTACGTATCTCTTTTCAGAATTTTAAATGTGTCAGGCTCTCAGTTAATCTCTCCTAGATCTGGGAAAGGCCTGGAAAAGGAGGGCCTGGCTGCATTAATAGAAATTTTCTTTATTCCATCTCACTCTGTCACCAGGCTGGAGTGCAATGGCAAGATCTTGGCTCACTGCAACCTCCACCTCCCAGGTTCAAACGATTCCCCTGCCTCAGTCTCCTGAGTAGCTGGGACTACAGGTGCGCAACACCACACCCGGCTAATGTTTTATATTTTAGTAGAAACAGGGTTTCACCATGTTGGCCAGGATGGTCTCAATCTCCTGACCTTATGATATGCCCACCTCAGCCTCCCAAAGTGCTATGATTACAGGCGAGAGCCACTGCTCCTGGCATGCATTAGTGGAAATTTTCTACAGACGCATATCTCCTCCACGAAAGACAGCTTTGCAGGACCATTTCAAAATAAGTCAAAGAAGCAGATTTTAGGGTAAAATATTTTGATTTCCTTCAGTGTGTGCTATCTGTCATGTGATGCTATACTAGAATATGGTTTAAAAGCAAGCCACATTACATCAGGTTAATTTTTTTTAAAATTAAGAAAATTTTATGGTGTATAAGGTGTATCTTAACTCTTGCCTTGCATAGTCTTAAGTCTTGTTTATAATTTTATATCATTGCCACAAAGAGTGTTTTGTCCATCTTATGATGTACATTTGAACCTTAACGCTGGTCAGTTGTGCCTAAATTCCAAAAGGGAGGGGCTACAATGAAGTGTATGGGTACTCCCTTCCCATCATAGCTGGGAATTCAGGTTTTCAGGTTTCTCAGGGATCACCTTGACCAAGAAGGATCTGTTCAATTGGTTGAGGGACTCAGGATTATATTTTTAGTTCACATTCTATTTTTTTATTTGTACAAATTTATGGGGTATAAATTTAATTTTGTTACATGCATAGATTGTGAATGGTAAAGTCAGGGCTTTTTGAATAGTATCATTTGAATAATGTACATTATATCTATTAAGTAAAAAAATAAACATTTTAAATAAAATTCAAAATTTCATGGAACATTTAATAACATATGTTATTGTTTAATTTCATTTGAGATCAAAGAGATGGAGAACATTTAGAATGCTCCAATCCAAAACTTGGAAAATATTCTTCCAATTAAAAAAGCTTGCAGTAGAAACTCCACTCCTGAATTGTGCACTATTTTAAGGCATGGCAAATGGCAGCAGCCATGCTCCAACTATCACAGAGTTCCTTATCTATGGAACTCTACGGAAAAAACATGAAATTTCTCACACGGGAATATTTTAACTACATACTAGAAAGCTGTAAACTGAGAGGTAGCTGAAACAAAATGATAAGATTTGAGCACAGTTGGGCTAGAATGATTCAGCAAGTCAGGCCTAAAGCTATGGAAAGACAAATAATCAATAAAATAACATTATCACTGGGAGGCATTTTTTCACTCTTGGGGAACCAATAGTGAGTTTGTTTTAGACTCAAATAAAAATTTCTCTAGTAAAAATGATCCTAAATTCAAAGTGTTATACTTATAAAAAATATAACCATTAGTAAGTATTTTTTTTTCTCTAAAATCAATATTGGTCTTCAAAAGCAGATTTGATCTTAGGTGAAAGACAAATTAATCCAATTGTTACAACATGAGGACTTCGGGGTCTGAAAACCAGCTGGAACTTCTGGAGCAGCATTTTAGTGTTTCAAATTATTTGTTCTTTCACTGCTAGTAATTTTCTGTAACTAATTTTTCAAGCTGAGAAGCTTAATATCAAGATTTTTTCAAGTGAGTGGGCTTGGGACATGCTACCCCAAAATATGGCACCTTTTCATACTGAGTATTTTAGGTTTAAATAAACTAAGAACATAACAATAGCAAAAAAAATTCCTCTGACCTTATTCCAGCCTTCCTCCATGAAGCAGGGTTTAAAACCTAGAAAAGACTATCTGGCCTTCTCCTATAAAGCAAGCCATAAACCCTTGAAAAAAAGCTCCAGCCTCCCTTTAAAGCAGGTTATAAGGGCCTCATGTGAGCAGTGCCTACCCTATACCCAGAAAGACGGAATGTCTTTGCCTCTGAAGACACAGAGACACAGAGAAGAATCTGAACAAATAGTCCTAAGTTCCTTCCAGTTTAATGACATTAGCTTATATCCCCTTTGGCCAATCATATTTCACAACCATTCATTTATTTATTAAACCTAGCTAAAAACACTCAGATATCTCCTGTTCCTTTGGATATTCATTTCCTTATGAAAGCTCCTGTATCATGTGAAATATATTAAATAAATTCATACATTTTTGTCCTATTAATTTATCTTTGTCAATTTTATTTTCAGAACAAGCCAGTGACCCTAATAGGGTTGAGGAAAACTTTTTCCTCTACACAGGCAATGAAGGGAAACTGAAAAAATATATGAAACAAAATATTTGTACTATTTCAATAAAGTTATTGGTAACTTTTCTGGTTGAAAAAGAGAAGAAAAGAAGAAAAGTTGTAAAATTAAAAGAATAGATGACCATGTAATATTGATAATTTGTCAATATCTAATTAATTGGTAATCTACTAATATGTTTGGCTTTGAGATACCACTTGAGAGTAAAAATCTAGTTTCCATTTTCTCACAGGACTACTGGAGAATAACAAAATATAAGAAATAGAATATTTTTCTATTTTTATATTTAAGCAGACACTAGTTTATATATATATAAGTTTTAATGATCTATATTGTGAAGTAATGCTGTTAATATTTATGTATATTAATAAGCTATTCATAGTAATTAAGTGGAAGGGTCTTTAAACCAGCAATTAGAAAACCCTATCTATTTTTCTAGTTTATTTACTAACTTACAACTTAACCCTCTTTCATACCATAATGTTTCTAAATCGCATCTTCCTCATATTTAAGTTATCCACAAAATAAATTCAAGATCATCGGAGCTCTCAAATTTTATAGGTTCTTTTAAAATGTATTAGTTACTAATAAATAACCCATCAACTAATGCATATAACGCTTTCTATAAAGTGTTTTGGAAATGCTGATTTCAAACCTAAAATGGATAACATCAGAAGTGAAGGAGAGGAATTTCAGCTTCATTTATCATCTGCAGGATGATCAATAATCTAAAGCTTAGAGAGGCCAGCTGCCAAGAGACAGCATGAGAGCATGGCAGAGTCAGCAAGACTTCTAATAAAAAGTGGTTTAAAGTGAATGGGAGCTAGTAGTTGAGTGGGTAAACAGAAGTAGCAACTAACATAGGAGGAAGCTTAAAAGAGGGCGGGAGGAAAACAGATCAATGGAAAGCTAGCTTAACAATCAGGGAATAACCATAAGGACGGAAGTTCTGAGGGAGTTCAAAGCCGTTCATGTACTTGACATTCTTGACATTTATAAGATCCAACAGGATGATATTGAGAAACTAACAGAAATCAGAATAAAGAAAGCTCTCAAAAGAATGGTTTCTGTAGAAGAGCATGCAAAATGTTCCATCTTTTCTTTTGTAAAAAAAAGACAACTGAGAGATAGAAAAAGTAAGAGCAAGATCATTTTCATTCTGAAGAATAGACTTGGACATAAAACCATTTTCAATATCAAGTAATTTGAGAAGAAACTAGTGAGGAAAAGAAAAAAGAACAGTATGTTTGTATCTGGAAGTGGGCTCTTCTTTGGGACAAGCTTGTGAGTAGCTCCCTCGCATTTGCCATTTGCTAAACCTCCAGAGTGACTTTCTTCCTAGAGAAGGTATTACTAATTAGTGTAAGATCAGTAATTTCCTTGTTCAGAGCAATTTGTATTCATGGGTCAGCTTTCTTGGTGTGTAAACATGTTCTTTGATGGTAGACAGAACATTTCCTAATTGTCCCTTAGCAACTCTCAATTCCCATGCTTTAGAGGAATTGCAGTCAAGAGAAGAGCACAATGTACTGTTATACAATTTATTTTGCCCCCATTTGTGTAGCAGTATGCCCTCTTACTTAAATATTGTTTGTTATAAAAGAGATCATGTTTAAGTTTGAGAAAGACAAAGACTCTCTTCTTGATCTGACTGAAGTCACATTCCTCTAAGCCCTCAATGCCCCTGCATTATGCTGTCATTGGCCTATTTAGTACACTTTTCACAAGAATTCTTCTGGGACAGTCTAGTGAAAATCCTGCACCCTTGATATCAGATTGAATTTCTCATCCTTCACCCTCAATTTCCTATCACGCTAGACTATATTCAGCAAAACTCCTGTGAGTGAGTCTAGCAAGAATCTCCCTACCCTTGATGTTTTATCACAGTAACGTTTCCATTGCTGATCCACACCCTGCTTCTGGACTGTCAACCTACATTTGTCCTTACTAAATTGAACCCAGTATCTGTCCTCTACTGCAAAACCTCATTGACATTGTCCTCATAGCTACTGAAATAGTACTGCGTAAAATTTGCCTTACTGTCTTAATAAATATCGTAAATATTTTTTTTCTTCAGTAAGAGTCATTCAGGCCAGCAGTCATGGCTCATTCCTATAATGCCAGTACTCTGAGGGGGGCCAAGGAAGGAGGATGGCTTGAATCCAGGAGTTTGAGACCAGCTGAGTAACATAGTGAGACATAATCTCCAAAAAAAAAATGAACAAAATTGGCTGGGTGTGGTGGTGCATGCCTGTAGTCCCAGTTACTTGGGAGGCTGAGGCAGGAGAATCACTTGAGCCCAGGTGGTCAATGCTCCGGTAAGCTGAGATTGCAGCACTGCATTCCAGCCTAGGTGATAGAGCAAGACCTTGTCTCTCTCTCTATCTCTCTCTCTCTCTCTCTCTCTCTCACACACACACACACACACACACACACACACACACACACACCCCGATTAAACAAAAAACCAGGTGGAGAGTGGTGGCTCATGCCACCAGTAATTCCAGCACTTTGGGAGACCGAGGCAGGCAGATCACAAGATCAAGAGTTCAAGACCAGCCTGGCCAATATGGTGAAAACCTGTCTCTACTAAAAATACAAAAAAAGTAGCCAGGTATGATGGCATATGCCTGTAATCCCAGCTACTTGGGAGGCTGAGGTAGGAGAATTGCTTGAACCTAGGAGGTAGAGGTTGCAGTGAGCTGAGATCACACCATCGCATAACAGAGCAAGACTTCGGGAAAAAAAAGAAAAAAACCCAAAAAACAAAAACAAACAACAACAAAAAAGTCATTAGGTTGGGCGCAGTGGCTCACACCTATAATCTCAGCACTTTGGGAGGCCAGGGTGGGTGAAGCATGAGGTCACAAGTTTGAGACCAGCCTGGCAAATATGGTGAAGCCCCGTCTCTACTAAAAATACAAAAGTTAGCCAGGCGTGGTGGCACATACCTGTAGTCCCAGCTACTCAGGAGGCTGAGACACAAGAATCACCTGAACCCCCATAAGGCAGAGGTTGCAGTGAGCTGAGATTGTGCCACTGCACTTCAGCCTGCGTGACAGATCGAGACTCAATTTAAAAAAATAAAAGTCACTCCCTTCTCTTATTTTTGAGGTTTTAAATAATAATTCATGGCCATACACATAGAGGGGCAAAACAGTAATTTTATTTGGGAAACAGTAATTTTATTCATCTAGAAAACACCCTATAATATACAATGCTTAAGATTGAAGCTGACATTCTTTCTCCACATACCTGTCCTAGATTGAAATTCTGGCACAATGTCGATAGGCTTATGATATACAAATGATATCTATTTTTATTTCAATTTGAGACATTTATTTGTCCAAAATTTATTAATACATATTTATTAAAACAGTGGGTTAAGCACTATGAAGAAAAAATGAAGATGAGTACATTGTGACTGATATCGTAACATTTTTTGTTTTGTTAAATCTGAGCTACTAGCTAGCAGGATATCCAGGTAGAAATGTCTAAAAATATAAGTGGAAATGGAAGGTTCAAATTCAGGGTATTTAAAGCATTTATGTATTTTTGTGTTAGTTTTTTCTTTTCTACTTTAAATTATATTTGCAGAGTTTCTCTAAGAAGGGAGTAATATATTACAGAAAGAACACATTTTTTTCAAGGATTAGACACTGTTAGAGGGTCAAATATGTTTTGAGTGTGGTGGGTTCATATGGTATTTCTGAGAAATCAGAACCTGATGAATAAAAGTTTTGAAATCTTTACCATTTGTATTCGTTCTCCAGAGGGACAGAACCAATTATATATATATATATATATATATATATATGTGTGTGTGTGTGTGTGTATATATATATATATATATATATATATATATATATATGGGAGTTCATTAGAAAGAGTTGGCTCACATGATTAAAAGGTGAAGTCCCACAGTAAGCCATCTGCAAGCTGGGGAAAGAGAAAAACTGATAGTTACTCAGTCCAAATCTGAAGGCCTCAAAACCAGGAAAGCTAACAGTGAAGTTGTCAGTCTGTGGCCAAAAGCCAGAGAGCCCTTGGGAAGTTGCTGGTGCAAGTTCTAGAGTTCAAAAGCCGAAGAACCTAGAGTTTGATGTCCAAAGACAGGAGGACTGGAAGTAAGTGTCCAGCACATGAAAAAGAAAGTGAGTCAGAAGACCCATGAAATAAACTTATCCTGCCTTCTTCCACCTGTTTTGACCTAACCACACTGGCAGCTGATTGGATGGGGCCCACTCCTACTGAGAATGGGTCTTCCTCTCCCAGTCCACCAACTCAAATGTCAGTGTCCTCTGGTAACATCTTCACAAACACACCCAGAAACAACATGTTAACAGCCATCTAGGCATCCTTCAATCAAATCAAGTTGAGACCTTATATTAACCATCATATCATGTAACTTCAACTTTATTTTCTATGCAATGATGAATTACAAAAAATGTCATTAGCAGAATTAAATCATCAAGATAATGTTTATTTGAAGAGATTAAAGCAATGGTTCTCAATGTACGCTTCAGGAACAAGTAGCATCAGTCTCACCTAGGAATTTTTTGGAAATGTTTGTACTGGACATCATCACAAATTCTACCAGACATACAAAGTAGAACTAGTACCAATTTTACTAAAACTATTCCCAAAAGTCGAAGAAAAGGGATTCCTTCCTAACTCATTCTGTGAAACCAGTGTCATCCTAATGCCAAAATCAGGCAAAGATAAAACATAGAAAAGAAAACTACAGACCACTATTCCTGATGAAAAGAGATAAAAAAATCTCCAACAAAATACTAGCAGACTGAATAAAAATAGCACATCAAACCCATAATTCATCACAATTAGTTGGATTATATTCTGATGATGCAAGGAAAGTTCCACATTCACAAATCAATAAATGTGATTGACCATGTAAACAGAATTAAAAACAAAAACCATGTGGTCATCTCAATAGATGAAGAGAAAGCATTCAATAGTATCCATCAATGCTTCGTTATAAAAACCGTCAACATACTACGAATCAAAGGAACGTAACTCAAAATGAAAAGAGCCATCTATCACAACCCCCCAACCAACATCATACTGAATGGAAAAAAGTTTAAAGTATTCCCTCTAAAAACTAGAACAAGACCAGATGTCTATGCTCACCACTGCTATTCAACATAGGACTGGAAAGTGTAGCCAGGGTATTCAGGCTGGAAAAAAAAAAAAAAAAGGCATCCAAATTGGAAAACAAGAAGTCAAATTTTCCCTGTTCACTAATGACATAATTGTACATCTAGAAAATCACAAAGATTTCTCCAACAGACCACTAGACTTGATAAATGTTACTTCAGTAAAATTTCAGAATACAAGGCCAATATACAAAACTCAGTATCATTTTTATATACCATTGACATTCAAGCCGAGAGCCAAATGAAGAATGCAATCTATTTGCAATAGCCACAAAAAGTTAAACACTTTGGAATACATTTAACAAAGGAGGTGAAAGATCTTTACAAAGAGCGTAATAAAACACTTTTTTAAAAATCATAAAGAATTGCAAATACATCTCAGGCTCATGAATTGGAGCAATTTATATTGTTGAAATGACCATATGGCCCAAATCAGTCTACAAATTCAATGCAATTCCCATCAAATCACAAATGTCATTTTTACAGAATTAGAAAAAATATTCTAAAATCATGTGAAACCAAAAAAGAGTCAGAGTTACCAAATTAATCCCGTGCCAAAAAAAAAAAAACCAAACAAACAAAAAAAAGCCAGAGATATCACATTACCTGACTTCAAATTATTATACAAGGCTGCCATAACAGAAACAGCATATTACTGGTACAATGATAGTTCAATGGAACAGAACAGAAAACCCAGATAGAAAGCTACATACTTAAAACCAACTGATTTTTTTTTTTTGAGACCCAATCTCACTCTGTTGCCCAGGCTGGAGTGCAGTGGAGAGATGGGGTTTCACCATGTTCAGTCAACTGGTCTTCAACAAAGTTGACAAAAAATAAGGAAAGGACACCCTGTTCAATAAATCAGAAAATTGAATAGCGATATGCAGAAGAATAAAATTGGGCCTTGATTCCTCATTATATACCAAAATTAACTCAAGATAAATTAAACACCTAAACGTGAGATCTGAAGGTATAAAAATTCTGGAAGAAAACCTAGAAAAAAAATTCTTCTGAACACTGGCTTAGGCAAATAATTTATGATAAAGATCCCAAAGCAAATGCAACCAAAACAAAAATACACAAAATGGACTTAATTAAGCTAAAATTCTTCTGCAGAATAAAAGTAATAAACGCAGTAAACAAATAAGTGAGAAATAGGAGAAAACAACCAAGAATGGGAGAAAACATTTGCAAATGCCTCTGACGAAGGACTAATATATAGAATCTACAAGAAACTTCAACAACTTAAAAATAGAAAATCAAATTACCCCTTTAAAAAGCTGGCAAAGGATATGAAGAGACATTTCTGAATAGAAGACATACAAGAAAAAAAAATATTCAATTTAACTAATTAGTAGAGAAATGCAAATTAAAACTATGATATCATCTTACACCAGACAGAATAGCTATTACTAAAAAGTCAAAAAACAGCAGATGTTGCCATAGAATGGAGAAAAGGGAGCAAAATGGAGAAAAGGGAGCACTTTTTTGGTGATAATGTAAATTAATTCCACCTCTATGGAAAACAGTATGGAGTTTTCCCAAAGAACTAAAAAAAGATCTACCATTCAACAAAGCTCACTACTTGGTTGAAAGGTATAATAAGCTCTACAATCTCACTACTGAGTATCTACGCATGCACTTGAATGTCTATCATAAAACTATTCACAATAGCAAAGTCATGGAATCAACCTACTTGTTCATCAATGGTTAATTGGATAATAAATGAAATTATGGCCTTTGTAGCAATATGGATGGAGATGGAGGATGTTATCCTTGATGAAACAACTCAGAAACAGAAAATCAAAATCAACTATCGTATGTTCTCAGTTATATGTGGGAGCTAAAAAAATGGGTACACATAGACATAAATTTGGAAATAATAGGCACTGAAGACTCCAAAAGAAAGGAGGGTAAAAAGATGAGGGTTGAAAAATTACCTATTGGATAAAATGTTCACTATTTGGGCGATGGGTACACTAGAGCCCAAACTCCACCATTACATAATATGCCTATGTATCGAATCTTCAGAGGTACTCCCTGAATGAAAAACAACAAGAACCAAAAAGGATTACAGGAGATGAATAAATTTTGAGTAAAAAATAAAACACATTTTTAGGTATATGAAAAGAAAAATAATTCTTTTTGACTAAAGTAACTGTGAGTGAACTGAGTAAAATGAGCACTGGTGGAGAAAATGAGTAACAATAATTCCATAGGTTATCATCTATCCATAAGACTAATATGGTAAGTAGATCAGAAAATCAAACATTTAGAAATCTAGGGTTTGACCCAAACTTAAACTTAAGGCCTCCTTGCACTCCTATATAATATGCAGCTAAATTGAAATAAATGTTAATTAAAGAAACTTCAGATTTGTTTTATGTTAATACTTCAATTTTTTTCTTGCTTTTCTTAGTACAAGACCTTTTATTTTGTTTATTGTATATTTATATATTAACACCTTGCTGTAACACTTTTATACACCTAGTACCTCTCCTTTAGATACGATGGACATATTTTATTTCTTCAATGTAGACCTACAGAACTTTCCAAAGACTTATTTTGTATTTATCCGCAAATCTTTTTTGATATCCTTGATAGTCATTACCTTCAGCTTCTGAGATGGTAATCCCTGGAACTGGCCTATCCCAGCTATACAACAGGAAAGAGTCTCTGTCTATGATAAATAACATATTTGATAGCATGCAGCCTGGGAATGGAGGCAAGAAAAGAGAAAAGAAGAGAGTGTAGGAAATATAAAGAGGTTTATAACCTCAAGTGTTGTTAAAGTCATGTAATAATGAAATCATTGGTATTTTAAAAAATCGTACTTATTCACTGTAGAGAGGAAAGTTGGGACTAAAATTAAATATAATAGAAGGGTATTAATTTTGAGAATCAAGATTTATAAGGCAAGTTCAATAATTCTTATTAATCTTTGAATCCTGAGAATGATGATAGGATCAAGGGCAGAGAAAATAATTACCAGATGTAAAGTACTTAAATATTCCAAAGCCTATGAAAGAGCGCCCTAAGGATTAGTTTGTAATGATAGCATGGGGAGAGGTTAACATACCCATATTAAATATGTTCTAGGATGAGGGTTGTTAGGAAAGAGTGGTGGAAGTGTTGTCTGGTGATATCTGTGAGAGAAGGCTAACCCCTCTAGCACTTCTGGTATCCGTGACCCTGGGGAGAACAGCATTGCTATAGAAAAGAAAACTTTTCGTTATAAACCCACCACCTGACCCCTGTTTGCCCTACCTGAATAATTCCAGTTTACTCTTAATATTAGTCTGTTCTCACACTGCTATATAGAACTACCTGAGGCTGGGTAATTTTTAAAGAAAAGGGGTTTAATTGGCTCAAGGTCCCACAGGCTATACAGGAAGCATGGCAGCATCTGCTTACTTCTGAGGAGGCCTCAAGAAACTTGCAATCATGGTGGAAGGCAAACTGGGGAGCGAGCCACCTCTCATGGCAGGAGCAGGAGAAAGAGAGTTGGGTAGGTGCTACACACTTTTAAACAACCAGAAGTCAGGATAACTAATTGACTCACTATTATGAGACCAGCACTGAGAAGATAGTGCTAACTCATTCATAAGAACTATGCCACCATCATCCAGTCTCCTTCCACCAGGCCCCAACTCCAACACCGGGAATCACACTTTTGACATGAGATTTGGTGGGTACACAGATCCAAACAATATCACTCTTCAGGCATTAACATCTTAATTCTCCCTGGAAGGCTGTCCTACTCAATGCTTCCCTCAAAGACATCCAAATAATTTAGTTATTCTCTGCTTACTTTTGGCAACTTATTATGCATATATTGACTGTGTCCTTAGCATCCAACTTAGAGCTTAGAACATAGTATATAATAAAGAAATGTTTGTTGAATTAATAAAATTTCACTGAAATTCTCTCTATGGGATTCAAATTATTTAATTATGTAGACCTTGAACAGAAAACTATGTGTATACAAAAGTTAAATCCATCAGATATTTTCAGTAGCTTAAAATTTGAAATTTTGCATAAAAAATTTAAAGGAACAGTAAACACTGGCCTAAAGTTTCTAACTATGACATAATGACCTCTAATCACACAAATGAATTAACTTCCCTAAAGCTAATTTTATTTCTTGAAAAATTTGTGATAAACAGAAAAATACAGTCTCTTCAAAAACAAAGATATAATCATGATTTACAACAGTATAAATATGACAGAGTAAGAAAATGGCTACTCTTATATATACTCCCATGACAGAGAAGAAAAAGAAAATCAGAATAAAAAAATATCTGGGAAAGAGTTAACACCTAGTAAAAGATTCTAATAACTGAGGTTTCCAAATGGATTGAATCATTGCACCTGGCAGTGATGAAAACATAAGATGTGTTGGAAAAAATATCTCACTATATATCAAAACATGTAGAAATGTAATGCTTCAAACAAAACTACTTAGATAGTTGCTTTTCCATAACGATAAAGTATTTAAGGTAAGACTATGAGACATATAAGTCAAAATCCACAACGGAAATTGACTGCAAAGCTGAAAAAGACAGACAAAAACATGCTACAAGAACTATTTGAATTAACTGATTTCTGAGTTTTTCTCCTTGTGATTTGAAAATACAGTAAATGAAGAATCTTCCAGGCCTCTAAAATGACAAATAAATTTTCCCTTTATGATTTTGCTGTTCTTTTCAATCAGGCTTTCCTATTGCCCATTTTGCCATGGCTTCGGAAGGTTTTTATCTGTCAAAAGTGAGTATTGGTAACTGAATATACATAAGGTCAAATAATCAGACCAAAGAAAATTAGAGTGATAAATTCGTAAAACTGTACAATATTGAATCAGCACCTAATTTTAGGGACCATGGAGTTTAGCCACATTATTTTAAAGAAGAAGGAAGGCTGGAACCAATATTAGGTGGGAAGCTGTGCTCCTGACAGATACTGAACTAGTGGTAAAGTCGACATTAGAACCTTGTTCTCCTAACATTCATGCCAGTGTTGTTCTATTATAGCAGATTGCATATTACTCATAAGTCAAACACAGTGGACAAAATTTGTGTCTAAATTAGCAAATAGGAAATACAAGATAAAATATTTTTATGAAATGAATGTCTTAATAGTTAAAGACAGTATTTTAAACAAAGGTTTAATAGCATCCCTTTCTCTCTGTCTATTAGCATGGAATGTTTTCCCATTTGTTTGTTTTCTCTCTTATTTCCTTGAGCAGTGGTTTATAATTCTCCTTAAGAGGTCCTTCACATCCCTTGTAAGTTGTATTCTTAGGTATTTAATTGTCTTTGCAGCAATTGTGAATGGGAGTTCACTCACGAGTTGGCTCTCTATTATTGGTGTATAGGAATGCTTGTAATTTTTGCACATTGATTTTGTATCCTAAGACTTTACTGAAGTTGGGTATGAGCTTAAGGAGATTTTCTAAATATACAATCATATCATCTGCAAACAGAGACAATTTGACTTCCTGTCTTCCTATTTGAATACACTTTATTTCTTTCTCTTCCATGATTGCCCTTGACAGAAATTCCAATACTACGTTGAATAGCAGTGGTGAGAGAGGGCACCCTTGTCTTGCACAATTTTCAGAAGGAATGCTTCCAGCTTTTGCCCATTCAGTAAGATACTGGCTGTGGGTTTGTCATAAATAACTCTTATTATTTTGGGATACATTCCATCAGTACTCAGTTTATAGAGAGTTTTTAGCATGAAAGGATGTTGAAGTTTATTGAAGGCATTTTATGCTTCTATTGAGATAATCATGTGGTTTTTGTTATTGGTTCTGTTTAGGTGATTTATTGTGTTTATTGATTTGTGTATGTCGAACCAGCCTTGCATCCCAGAGATGAAGCTAACTTCATCGTTGTGGATAAGCTTTTTGAAATGTGCTGTTGGATTCAGTTTGCCAGTATTTTATGGAGGATTTTTGCTTTGAAGTCCATCAGGGATATTGGTCTGAAATTTTCTTTTTTTGTTGTGTCTCTGTCAGGTTTTGGTATCAGGATGATGTTGCCCTCATAAAATGAGTTAGGGAGGAGTCCATTTTTTCTATTGTTTGGAATAGTTTCAGAGGAATGGTACCAGCTCCTCTTTGTACCTCTAGTAGAATTTGGCTGTGAATCATCTGGTCCTGGCCTTTTTTAGTTGATAAGCTGTTAATTACTCCCTCAATTTCAGAAGTTATTATTGATCCATTCAGGGATTCAACTTCTTCTTGGTTTACTCTTGGGAGGGTGTATATGTCCAGGAATTTATCCATTTCTTCTAGATTTTCAAGTTTATTTGTGTAGAGGTGTTAATAGTATTCTCTGATGGTAGTTTGTATTTCTCTGGGTTCTGTGGTGATATTCCCTTTATCATTTTCTATTGTGTCTTTTTGATTCTTCTCTGTTTTCTTCTTTATCAGTCTGGCTACTTGTCTTTCTATTTTGTTAATCTTTTCAAAAAACCAGCTCCTGTATTTATTGAGTTTTTGAAGGGTTTTTCTTGTCTCTTTCTTCTTCAGTTCTGCTCTGATCTTAGTTATCTCTTGTCTTCTGCTAGCTTTTGAATTTGTTTGCTCCTGTGTCTCTAGTTCTTTTAATTGTGTTGTTAGGATGTCGATTTTAGATCTTTCCTGCTTTCTCCTGTGGGCATTTAGTATTATGAATTTCCCTCTAAACACTGCTTTAACTGTGTCCCTGAGTTTCTGGTACATTGTGTCTTTGTTCTCATTGGTTTCAAACAACTTATTTGTTTCTGCCTTAATTTTGTTATTTACCCAGTAGTCATTCAGGAGCAGGTTGTTCAGTTTCCATGTAGTTGTGTGGTTTTAAGTGAGTTTCTTAATGTTGAGATCTAATTTGATTGCACTGTGGTCTGAGAGACTGTTTTTTTATGATTTCCATTCGGTATTATGAAAATGGCCATACTGCCCAAAGTAATTTATAGATTTAATGTTATCCCATCAAATTACCATTGCCTTTCTTCACAGAATTATTTAAAAAACTAATTTAAATTTTATATGGAACCAAAAAAGAGCCTGCATATTCAAGACAATCCTAAGCAAAACTAACATCATACTACCTGACTTCAAACTATACTATAAGGCTATAGTAATCAAAACAGTATGGTACTGGTACCAAAAAAGATATATAGACTGATGGAACAGAACAGAGGCCACAGAATTAATGCCACACATCTACAACCATTTGATCTTTGACAAATCTGACAAAAATGAACAATGGGGAAAGGGTTCTCTATTTAATAAATGTTGGGAAAACTGGCTAGCCATTTGCAGAAAACTGAAACTGGACCCCCTTTTTACAGCTTATACATAAATTAACTCAAGATGGATTAAAGACCTAAATGTAAGACCTAAAACCATAAATACCCTAGAAGAAAACCTAGACAATACTATTCAGGACGCAGGCATGGGCAAGGGCTTCAAGACTAAACCACCAAAATCAATGGCAACAAAGGCCAAAATAGACAAATGGGATCCAATTAAACTAAAGAGCTTCTGCACAGCAAAAAGAACTATTATCAGAGTGAACAGGCAACATACAGAATGGGAGAAAAAAATTGCAATCTCTCCATGTGACAAAGGGTTAATATCCAGAATCTACAAATAACTTAAACAAAGTTACAAGAAAAAAATAACCCCATCCAAAAGTGGGCAAAGGACACTGCTCAGAAGAAGACCATTTATGCAGTCAACAAACATATTTTAAAAAGGTCATCATTATTGGTTATTAGAGAAGTGCAAATCAAAACCACAGTGAGTTACCATCTCATGCCAGTTAGAATGGCAATCATTAAACAGTCAGGAAACAACAGATGCTGGAGAGATGTGGAGAAATAGGAGCACTTTTACACTGTTAGTAGTTTAAGTTGGTTCAATGTTGTGGACAATAGTGTGGCAATTCCTCAAGGATCTAGAACTAGAAATAAAATTTGACCTAATCATCCCATTACTGGGTATATACCCAAAGGATTATAAATTATTCTACTAAAAAGACACATGTACACATATGTATCGCAGCACTGTTCAGAATAGCAAAGAGTTGGAACCAATGGAAATACCCATCAATGGTAGACTGGATAAAGAAAATGTGGGACATATATACCATGGAATACTATGGAGTCATAAAAAAAAATGAGTTCACATCCTTTGCAGGGACATGGGTGAAGCTGGAAACCATCATCCTCAGCAAACTAACACAGGAACAGAAAACTAAACACCACATGTTCTCACTCATAAGTGGGAGATGAACAGTGAGAACACACAGACACAGGGAGGGGAACATCACACACTGGGGCCTGTTGGGAAGTGAAGGGCTAGGGGAGGGATAGCATTAGGAGAAATACCTAATGTAGATGATGGGTTCATGGGTGTAGTGAACCACTATGGCATGTGTATACCTATGTAACAAACCTGCATGATCTGCACATGTATCTCAGAACTTAAGGTATTTAAAAAAAAGCATTTCTTTCTCAAAAAGAAGAAGGAAGGAAGGGAGGGAGGGAGGGAGGAAGGAAGAGGGAGGGAGGGAGGGAGGGAGGAAGAAAGAGGAAGAGAGAACACATAGCACAACCATTAGCGTTTGAAGATATATAGAAGTGCATATGTATACACATACACATACATATATTCTTTTTCTTTTTTCTTTCTTTCTTTCTTTTTTTTTTTTTTTGAGATGGAATCTTGCTCTGTCAACGAGGCTGGAGTGCAGTGTGCAATCTCAGCTCACTGCAACCTCCGCCTCACAGATTTAAGCAATTCTCCTGCCTCAGCCTCCTGAGAAGCTGGAATTACAGGCATCCACCCTCATGCCTGGCTAATTTTTTGTATTTTTAGTAGAGGCAGTGTTTCACCATGTTGGCCAGGATGGTGTCGAACTCATGACCTCAAGTGATCCAAAAGCCTCAGTCTCCCAAAGTGCTGGGATTACAGGCATGAGCCACCGAGTTCGGCCCACATGCCTATATTGTAACCTATCAAACTGCTTAATCAATAATCAGAAATTATTCCTCTGAATACTTAAAGAATAGAAGCATATCTTTAAAGTCAATAGGTAAATTTATTTTTCAAAAAGCATCACCTGATTTACTTGTAAGGTTAATTTGACCATTAATCGTGTTTATTATGTCATGTGCCTCTGCTTGTAGGATGAAGTTGCAGTGTGTTTATTTAACTAATCTAGATGCCCTATTAGCCTATATTCATATTTGGTCTGTGTCTGTGTGCTTGTATAAGTATGTGCATATTCTGTATCACTGAAACCTTGCATAATGCCTGTCACATATTATGGACTCAATCAATATTTATTTGTTTAGGAAGTAATTTAAGATATGCATTTATCTCAACAGAACTTTTTTATTACATATTTAAACCATAGGAATAAGCCACAGGCACCTTCATTGTCACTGAGGCTTATATTTTGAACTCTCTGACATTTAACAGAACTAGTCAAGGAAGTTAATAGTTCCAAAGTATGCTACAAATTGTCTGCCACGTGTGTGTGTGTGTGTGTGTGTGTGTGTGTGTGTGTGTGTGTGTGTGTGTGTGTGTGTGT